>NW_007094750.1:0-1307 GCF_000164805.1 Carlito syrichta
AAAACATATGAACTTTACAGCAAATTGGATGGGTTTGGAGTCGATCATACTCAGTGATTTACCACAGAAACAAAGAACTGAGTTCCATATGTTCTCACTCATAAGGTGACCTTGAAAAATTATAATGCTGTGGGAGGTTGATTGGCAGTAGCAGAAAACTGTCAGGGGAAGAGGGGTGGGACTGGCAGTTGAGGGAAGCTGCTAGGGGATGGAAGGTCATACCTCATCAACCAGGATACCTGCATAATCAATGTTTATATACTTAACCCTGAATTGTACTCCACATATTTATAATAAAATTTTTTAAAAGGAAAATATTCTGGATCTAATAAATAAATAAATAAACAAAAAGTAAATAAATGTTTGATTCCCCATTTTCTCTTTAGTTGATTTGAGAGATATATACAATTTTTCTTAAAGCACTGATTTCTCATTATTTCTTATAAGTTTTGAGGTACATTGAACTCTTTGCTAACGTATATGTATGGAAGAAATATATTCTTTCTTTTGCAATTAATTTTAATATATTAATATGTTTGTAATAACCAAACACCAAGATACTGTTGATTTAAATTCCAGTAGTTCCATGATTCATATTCATTCATGTCACTCACCTCCTGACTTCTCATTAAGATGAAATAAATTATGATGTAGAGAATCACATCATATCCTGAATTTATTGTACCCTTACAATGTATATTTCTTTTGGATTTCTTAAGTAATCTATAGTAACTATAATAACAACAAAATGGAAATAACCTCAAGGCATTGCCCAGATCTGTTAGCAACAAAGTGTTCTTAACTACTCCATAAAATGGACAAATGAATCTTTTTATTTCTCTACTCATTTTGTAAGTGTTCTGTCTGTCTCTTTGCTAACCATCTGGGCACATATAAAATATTTCCTTTGTTGTGAATGGACTTTATTTTTCAATTTGTCCTTTACTTGTATCTTTGAAAGTACTTGACATTGCCATAGAGAATCTGCCCAAAAATACCATAGTTAGGATTTTTAAAAAATATCTTATTGATATTTTATAATGGAGAGACATCAGATAGACATGTGGAGAATTAGTAGGGAAAATAGTTAGGGAAAATGGTTGCTGGCCAGAAAAACTGGGTCCTTCATTTTCTTCTTATTAGTGAAATGAACTGAGCTCAATATAGGCAGCAAAATCATTTCTAGGTTCAGTAAAATAGGATGAGCATACATTACTAGGTGTAACGACCTTTTAAATAAAAAGATATAATCAGAGGTCCTGCTTGACTCCAAAAGTTATTTATTTAAAGCACCTACATATGGATGG
>NW_007094751.1:0-889 GCF_000164805.1 Carlito syrichta
CATATGAATTATAGTAAAGTTTTATAGTTTAAGAATAAGTTTTAACTCAGTTATAAGGTATTACGTTAAATCATAATAGGTTAATAGTATAACTGACAGTTAAGTCATTTAACTAAACTTATAGATTATAGTATAGTGTTAAGTTGATAATATTAATCGTTAAAAATATTGGGAGTCAGTGAACTTGGACTGAACCTAGAGTTAACTTAGAAAAGTTTTTTGTATTAATCAGGGTTTAGAACAAAGAGTATAATATGAATGATTCATTGAACATTATGGAAAACACTTTGAACGATTTGTATTGAAATTGTGCACCTGTGACCTTAATGTAAGCACGGCAGGCATCATGGAATTTGAATTATTTGCTTGGAAATTGCAGATCTCGTGGTGGTCTTGTGATGCATAGTTTGTAAAGCACGGAACTTGTACGCCCCTAGCAAGTGATTATCACACTGCTGGAGGGTATAGAAAATGGTATATAAGTTGGAAAAGGTTTGAATAAAATTGGCTTCAGTCCTGACCAGACTGTTCCCAGAAGAACTGCCTCTGAGTGGTCTCTTCTCGCTGTCCAGATTCTCTGGTGCGGGTCCTAACCCACCCTTGATCAGTGCTGGTCACCGACATCTCACTATGACTGTTTCATAAGCAGCAAACAAATATATCACAAGCAACCCATAGGTAGAAGACATAATGTGGGTGAAAGCGTAGGGTCTGCTAGTGCCTTGACTCCCTTCCTAAAAGTAGGAAATTTCCCACTTTATGAGTCTTCACATAAGGCAAAGCCCACCTCCCTATGTAGAGCTGACAAGGCCATATACTCATCCTTCCAGTCACCCTCCAGCATGACATGGTGCTTAATTTAGATTCTTCCACTATGACATTCCCACCA
>NW_007094752.1:0-1205 GCF_000164805.1 Carlito syrichta
AATTTGAAGTCTGGAAGTGTGATACCTCCTGCTTTGTTTCTTTTGCTAAGAATTGTTTTGGCTATTCGTGGTCATTTATGTTTCCATATGAATTGATATATTGTCACTTCCAGGTCTGAGAAGAATTACATGGGTAACAATGGGTATTGCATTGAATCTGTAGATTACCCTTAGTAGGATGGACATTTTAACAATGTTGATTCTTCCTGTTCATGATATGAAATAGTTTTCCATATGTTTGTGTCTTCTTGGATTTCTTTGAGCAGTGTTTTGCAGTTCTCATTGTAAAGGTCTTTCACTTCTCTAGTTTGGAAGATGCTGAGGTATTTCATTCTTCTGTGGCTATTGTAAAAGGGATTGTGCTTTTTATTTGTGTCTCTACCTGCTTATTGTTGATGTATAGGAATGCACGTTTATTTTGTACCCTGAGACTTTTCCAAAGTACTTAAACAGTACAAGCAGGTTTTTGACAGATTATCTTGGATTTTCAAGGTATAGGATTATATCATCAGCAAAGAGGGATATCTTGACTTCCTCTTTGCCTATATGGATACTCCTAATTTCCTTCTCTTGTCTAATTGCCCAAGCTAGGACTCAGGATATATTTTATAACTAATTCTTTCTGACACATATATTAGAATGTGGTGTCATTTCAAACTTGTTTGTGGGAGTAACATTAAATAATTTTCCTGACTCAGATTGAATGATGAGTAATATTTGCTTTGAAAGAAATTTAATCTTCCTGTATTTTATTTTCTTCACTGTTTCTATTCTTTGGGCATGCATTTTTGCTTTGTTTTAGAGCTGATTTTAAAATTAGCTATTAACAATTATATAGTTTATATATGAATGTCATATAAATTATAAAGCATATAGAAAATTCATAATGTAATTTGTGCTTCTAAATACAAAAGCATAAAAATGTATGAAATTTCCTCCTTTTATAATTTTCTACCACTTTCCTGGGTAACAATTGTTAACTGACTATTGTCACATGTCAGGAAGTGGGTGGGGTTTTATGGGTGCATGTACATGTATACCACATACACTTGAATTTAGGATTATAGGATTCCTGTTTACATATTGTCTTTCAACATGATTATTCTTACCACTTTCTCATAGACATATTTCCATGTCAGGATGTATTTTCATGTTTCTTACCTTATCTTTTTGTAATGATTTAATGGGATTATTTTATGGAATAT
>NW_007094752.1:1225-4148 GCF_000164805.1 Carlito syrichta
CTTTTAGTGTCTCTTTTTTATTATTGTTGTAATTTCATATATTGCTTCATTGAATATGCAGGATGAACTGTAGATTGTTTTGTAAGAAAATTACCTAAATGAAGACTAGATTCAATAAATTGGACTGCTTGCCTTTTGTACTTTAATAGTCCTACTAAGTTATCCTCCAAGGAAGTTTGCATCATTTGATACAATATAGTATATTGTAATGGTAAAATGTTTGGACTAGAAGGCTGTGGGTTTGAATCCAAGTTCTGCTTAGCTGGGAATAGCCTGGTATAAGAGAATTAATATATCCGTGTCTCATTTTTCTCATCTATAAATAATGTCTACCTAACTGAGCTATTGTGAAATTGAATGTCTTAGCATAATTCAGGTATGTAGGAATGGGCCTAGCCTATTTTTATTACAAAATGCTTTTTAGCCTCATATAAGTATTAGCTGCTATAATTAACAACAGCACTTTGTAAGGATTTCCAAGATTGAAAAAGGTGAGGTTTTGACTGATTGCTCTCCCAGAATGTTATTGCAGAGAATGTTGGCTTTGACTGGCTTTGACTCTAGGTAGCCCTGATGCCATTTGCATATGGACTGGTGTTAAGTATTCATATGTAGGCAAAAATACACATTAAGCACTTAAATTTGTATAATATTGCATTAGTCCTGCCATTTACTAATCTGGTTTTCAGAGTTACTATACATCTATCCATAGTAATAGTAAAATATAAATAAACCCTATGTTTGTAGAGTATATACTTTTGATTTAATTCTATTATATCTTAGTAAGATTATTTAAATAATTATTTCACCTAATAGTCTCATTTATATTTTTGTGGTATGTTTAGGTTTTTATGGGAGATTCCACAACAAAATGTACACAGGTTCTCCTTTTACTTTTGCCAAGTCCTCATTGAGAATATTATCAATTACCACTCTGTGCCTCTGGATAAATTTTTATGTGATAAAATTCTGTTAGTTTAGAAATAGGAAAGCCTTTATCTTTTCTGACAAACTTATGTTTCTTTCACTTAGCTAATGGGAGTTAATTCATATCTACCTCTACATTTTAACTACCATGAATTTGTAACAGTTTTCTAGATCAAAGTCATGTCAGCTTTATCATTGGGCATTATTTCTTATTTTTGAAATATTTCCTTGTATTTGTCTCTTTTAAACTGGTGCAGATTTCTTATAACGAGGTGTAATAAGGAAAGTAACATAGGAAAAGCTATATGGACTATGGATGGGATAAGAAATGATGAAATGAGCTCAAGGACAAGATACTGAAATTATCTGCAGGTGTAATTAGGAAGTACTGCTAATAACCATGGGAATGATTACAGAGAACAAGAGAGTAGTTTTTCAATGCCCTGGGTTCATGTTGGTCTGTTACTTTCTAGCTCTATAGCCTGGCAAAAATCAAATGAACTCCTTTGTGCTTATTTGTCATCTATAAAATAACGGCATTCATAGGCCCTATGTGATATGATTGTTGGTATGAACTTTAAATTCGCTCATAAGCATTCTAGAATAGTGTTTGATGTTGAGTAAGTGCTAGGTGTTTGGTATTACTTTTTTTAAAAAGGGACGATAACATTTTTAAAGTTATAGACATTGAGCTTCAATATAATTCTACAGTGTATTATTAAACAGAAGCCTATGAGTCTTTAGAAGTGGAAGTAAAGATTCCTGGAAGGCATTATAGATCCTCTCCATTAATTCATGCCAAACTAAATGAATTTATTTTTGGTAGGCTTAATAGACTTGTACATCAGGAAGATGTACCTTTTGAAGCTAAATTTCAGCCAGTCATTTGATGGAAGTCTGTTGTAAAACTCTTTTAGAAGTGATGGATGATTATGAACTTGTATGATGGTATAAGTAAATGAATTTGTAGCAGATTGAACATCTATAGACAAAGAATATTGAGGAATCAGTATCAATCTGAAATAGGAGTCCCAGCAGCAGCTGCAGTGGTCAGTTTCCATTGCCTTGTTTAACTCTGTCTTGAATATTGTGCAGAGAGATACATCAAAATCGTGCTTGTCATATATGTGGCTGTCACAAAATGAAAAGAGAAAGAAACATGGGAAAACAAAATAGTGATTACCAAGTAACTTAATGAGCTTGAAAAAATAGCTTGCAACTAAAAAGATAAAATTTACCTGGGATCACAGTGTTCGATTTTGCAGGGTTATTTTTGGGGGGGGGAGCAGAAGGGACTTATAGAAATTTTATGGAGGAGATTTTGGGACAGGTTTTGTTGTTACCTCAGACTATAAGGTAATTGATGCTAATAACATTTCAGACCCTAAAATATTGACTTAAATGAACATTAGTGCATTAAACAAAGATATGTTTGTGTCTGGCAAGTTTGGAAGACACATCACAGAACTGTGGGTATAATTTCAGAAACAAAGATTTGGAAGTTTCAGTTGAGTGACAGTGTGAGGTGATGGCTACAGACAGTAAGTATTGTATTCAGCAGTTGTATTAATGAGATTATAGACGATAGAAAAAGAGATTTAATAGTTTCCCTAAATTATGTCTTGTTGAAACTACAGTTAAAGTATTAACCAATGACGTTCAGCTCATTTATTTTAATGAGTAGAATTCCTAAAGAAGTGCATTTTAAAAGTGACATTGGGAAACTCAAGAATATTCAAAGAGCAGTTATTTGGATGGTAGTGTCTATAAACTCTTTTTATTGAAGGAAACTGAGGACATCAATTGCCTGGAAGCAAATGGAGATTTGGCCCTGAATAGTGTTTAAAAACATGAGGTAACATTTTGTGAATAATTTATGAGACCCCATCTTGTCAATTTATATAGCACAATGTTTGCTAAGCTTACATATTAGGTCAGAACTTGTAATTTAATATTAAATGATGTTGTTATAGTCCAAGGCAAAAACTAGAATCCT
>NW_007094753.1:0-1609 GCF_000164805.1 Carlito syrichta
CTACGCCCTACCTCCACATTGGGAATCACATTTCAACAAGAGATTTGAAGGGGACAACTATTCAAACTATACCACTCTTCTAAACACTGTGCTAAGTTTTGAGAACAGACAAAGAATAAGATCTAAATCATGATCTCAACAAACCTGTGGTCTAAATAGGGAGATGGATATTCATCAAAGTAGGGTAAGTGCTAGATGTATGGTAAGTGCTAGGGTCGTGTCTTTCCAAAAATGGTTCAATATCGCCAATCCCATATACTTTTCTAGAACCTGAAATCACCCATCATGAGAGAGAGCCTAACTCCCCTGCCTTTAAATCTGGACAGGCTAGCTAGTGACTCATTTAGAGGTAAGAAAATGCAGCAGAAGTGACACTGAGTGACTTCCAAGGCTGAGTCCTGCAGGCTTCTGCCTTGTCTTCTGGAATTCTCACTACCGAAGTCTGCAGCTGCCACATAAGCAAACAGACTGCCCTGTGGATGCTATGCTATGAGAAAACCCAAACTAGCCTATGCAGAGAAACCACATGGAAAGACTCTGAGACCACATAAAAAGAGAGAGATGCTTTGGCAGCTAACAGATGCTCCGTACTCCCTCCTTTTGCAGTTCCAGCTTCAGCCACCATTTAACTACAACCCATGAAGACAAGCTAGCTGCCCAGTTGGGTCCTTCCTGACTTTCTCAACTACAGAAGTCACAAGATTCAAGAAGGACTAAGTTTTGTGGCAATTTACTATGCACCAAAGGTAACTGAAATGAAGTCCCTGTAGGGAGAACACCATTTGATTTGTCCTCCAGTCATTATGAGCTCTGGTTTCTAGTATGTTTTTCACAAATATCTATCAAATTGGTTGAATAAAGGTAAGAGGTAGGTTCATTGATAGTATAAAGGAATTCTGAGATTAAGGCACGTGTATGGTCAGCTTCTGGTGAGGGCTCAGTTAGTGGTTTGCAGAAGAGTGCTTAGTCAATGTGTACTCACATGACTTTTTGTGTGCATGGAGAGAAAAATGACTCTGATGAAGAGGAATGCTTCCCAGAGGAGGTAACAACTCAAACACATGTCAATGAATGAATCAAAAATTTTCAATGAAATAAGGAGTGGAAAGCCAATTTCCGATAGAAGGAGAGCAAATAACATGCAGAGGCATGGAACAGCTTGGTAGAATTAGGGAAGCTTAAGCAACTTCATATGGCTAAAAGAGGGCACATCAATGTAAATTACAGGGAATGTAGTTGGAGAGTTTGGTAGAACTGGAGCTGGAGAGGTCTTGCGTAATTAGTTAGTTACAGAGTCACTGGGGAGAGCTACTACACTCTTCCCTATTCCCAAACAGTAGGCTTTTTCAGGTCAGCCAGACCTCCCTTCACATCTTTTACTGTTTAATGAATTTTCTGGGTGCATGGGCCTCTTCTTTCCATCTTGTGTCAATGAGAGGGTGAGAACTCTGTGAAGTGACTCAGCTGTAGACACACTTTGAAAAATATGATCTTCTCCTAGGTGTAGGATTTTTCTGAAATGGCACACAGATTCCTTCAGACCTTGAATCTCCAAGTCTTTCTTAGGTGTCTAGAGAAACCTGCCATCTCCTAGAGACACAGGGGAAGG
>NW_007094754.1:0-743 GCF_000164805.1 Carlito syrichta
CACCTCTGTTCCTTAAACCTCTAAGTCTGTGGCATTTTGATACAACAACCTGAGCAAACTAACATGTTATGATGAATTTTCAGCTAGTTCACTGAAAAGGCAAAAAGAAAACAGGAAGGTATTGCAGAGGCAAATAAAGGTAGCAGCTTCCACCCCACAGGGGATGAAAAAAAGAGGGAGGACACAGGGGAGGAACCCACAGACCTGAGACTCAAACCTGTGGGATGGGTACATGCTTGGCTGAATCTGGGCTCGCTGAGGATCCTGAACACCCGGCTTGGTGAGCATTGGACACCAGGAAAACTGGACAAGCTTTTGCCTGGTGAAGTCACGTGGTTGTGGCAGCACTGAGGGTGATGGGAAAGGATCTGGCCAGGAAGGAAGAGGCCACAATGGAGAGATGAGATTTGCAAAGTCCTGGCTCCGTACTGCAGAAGACAGTGTTGAAACTGAGAGACAAAGATGTAATGAGCACATATCCTTCTTAGCATTTATTTTTGCCTTGTAGAATAACTGTCTGTATGTGTTCAACCATCTGCTTTAGTACTTAATGTAATGTAGCTTCTCCCCAGCACATGATATTGCCTTTTTCTTTCTTTCTTGAGTCAGGGTCTCACTCTATCACCCAGCCTGGAATGCAGGGACACAATTACGGATCGCCGAGCAACATCTTCTGGGCTGAAGAGATTTTCCTGCCTCAGCCTCCCGCGTAGCTGGGACTACAGGTTTGCACCACCATGCCT
>NW_007094755.1:0-1212 GCF_000164805.1 Carlito syrichta
TTTATAAAGACAAGGAATCATAATATGTCACTTGAATATTAATACTGTCGACATCCACGTTGCAGAATTTTAGAAAACTGTAGATATGGAGGAAGAAAAAGCCAAGTTGTGCTTATGAAACACAATTGTGGTGCTGCATCTTCCACATCTTCTATTATCTTCTGTTCTTAGAACCTCCCTGGCTTCCAGGCTTTTTCTTTAGAGTCTGCAATGGCAGGAAGCCTTTGTAAGAACCACAAAGCTAAAGTCTTACTGCAAATATGCTTATACTCTTCTAATAATAAAAAAAAAGTGAGAGCGTAGCCGGGCTCGGTGGCTCAGCCTGTAATCCCGCACCTTTGGGAGGCTGAGGTGAGTGGATTGTCTGAGCCCGCGGATTCGAGACCCACCTGGGCCTCTTGGCAAGACCTCATCTCTACAATAAAATCAAAATGAGCCGGGCATGGTAGCGCGCGCCTGTAGTTCCAGCTACTTGGAAGGCTGAGGCGGAAGGATCGCTGGAGCCCAGCAGGTTGAGGCTTCGGTGGCCGGGAGCGGCCACTGCACTCCAGTCTGGGTGACAGAGTGAAACTCCAACTCAAAAACATAATAATAAATAAATAAATAAAATATAATATAATAATTATTGGTAGACAGAAAATACTACTGACCAGTGAAAATGTTCTATCACTCTAATAATTAAAAAAATAAGTTAAGCCAGTCTCGGTAGCTCAGCCTGCCACCCCAGCACTTTGGGAGGATGAGGCAAGTGGATTGTCTGAGCCCACAGGCTTGAGACCAGCCCAGACAACTTGGCGAGACCTCATCTCTACAATAAATAAAAAATTAGCTGGGCGTGGAGGCACACGCCTGTAGTTCTGGCTACTTGGAAGGCTGAAGCAGAAAGATCATGGGAATCCAGCAGGTTGAGGCTGCGGTGGCCAGGAGCATGCCCCTGCACTCCAGACTGGGCGATGGAGTGAGACTTTGACTCAAAAACAAAAGATAGTTAAAAAACAAGAACTTCACACAGTGAAGTCACAAACTTAGTTAAATTCAAATTCTGGCAAGGGTATAAAAGACTCTTATCTACATTGCCACAGGAAATGCAGACTGCCATAAAGATTTTAAGAACTATTTTGGAAATATATTTATCAACTAAATGTTGAGATTCCTGGAATAAAAAAGTCTTGGTTCTGAGATTTTATTCTCAAAAAATGATCCAGAGATGAA
>NW_007094756.1:0-657 GCF_000164805.1 Carlito syrichta
CTCTGTAGGGTCCCAATGCCACTCTCGTCATTTACAGCCTGCCTTTTGGAACTTTGGAGCTCTGGAACTCTGGGTCCACCCTGGCTGAGGCACTCAGTGTGAGACCCCAAGCCAGAGGACCCAGACAAGCGGAGAAAAACAGATCTGCTTAAACTGCCTTGCCATTCTCCAGGCAGAGACTTCCATTGCCCCGCCCACCTAGCAACAAACTTTACCTCAGCTCCTAAAGCAACAGTGTGAAACAGGAGACAAAGCCCCACCCCTATGCTGCAACGAAAAACAAAAGGGAGAGGCTGGAATCGGAGATCACAGAAGTGACTCTAGTCTGATCGCTTATTTTGACCTATGATTTTATCATTGAAACTGTTGGTCTAGATTACGTTTGGTGTTTACCTTCTGACTTATACTGTTTCTTGATTTTTTTGGCCTGTCTCTGTTTAGCTCTCATTATTCTTCGGGAATCTTTCTTACCTGTCTTTTTTCACTTCTTCCCCACCCCTGTGTCTCTCTCTCACCTGATACTGGTATGTATATTCTGTTTTCCCTCTTGCACTTCTTCCCTTTCGCTTATTTTGACTTATGATTTTTATCATTGTAAACTGCTAGTTAGATCACGTCTGTGGTTGAACCTTCTGACCTACACTGTCTCTCAATTTT
>NW_007094757.1:0-593 GCF_000164805.1 Carlito syrichta
CGAAGTTATTCTGAAAGACTCATAATGAAACCATCAATTCATATGTGTTACAATATAATCATTCATTTATAACTTTTCAGCCATTATCCATGATAGTTCATTTCATAAAAACTCCATTTTCAAGAAGAGGTAAAGTCCGAGGAAATACAAAAAAAAATTCAGAAAAATATTTCCACATCTAGTCCGAATCTTCCATAGTTCTGTTAAAGAAATTATAGACAATGTCATCTGCATGACTGACTTTCTTTAATATCATATTTAACTTTTAGTATGGAAAAACTCTTCTTTTCTCATATTTCTCAGTATAGGTTAAAATATTTTTCTTATGCTTAAAAATAAATATACATTGCCAGACTCAGTGGCTCAACCTGTAATCCCTTGCCTTTGGGAGGCTGAGGTGAGTGGATTGCCTGAGCCTGCAGGTTCGAGACCCACCTGGGCAACTTGGCGAGACCTCATCTCTACAATAAATCAAAAAATTATTAACCGGGCGTGGTAGCACGCGCCTGTAGTTCCAGTTACTTGGAAGGCTGAGGCGGAAGGATCACCGGAGCCCAGCAGGTCTAGGCTGCGGTGGCCGGGAGCAGCCACTG
>NW_007094758.1:0-1084 GCF_000164805.1 Carlito syrichta
CATTATTCAGTTAGCTACTTTCTTGAAATACATAACTATTTTTGCTAGCCACCAAAATGGGTTATTTGTGATCAACTATTAGAAACTCATACTCCAAGAAACTTTTCTGTTGACCAAATGACAACATGTGCATTTTTAACAAATCTGAATATTTTTAAGATTTGTAATTGAGCTTATGAATATTGTAGGAATAAATTTTAAAATTTTCACAAAATACCTTTTTTGTTCTGGTTACAGTAGTTTTCTTTTTTTATTGATATGTAATAATTGAATATATTTTTGGTGTGCATGTGATATTTTAATACATGTATACAGTGTTTAATTAGGGTAACTGGTATCTCTGTCAACTTAAACACTTAATCTTTTCTCTGTATTGGGACCATTACTGTTCTTCTTTTCTAGTTACTTTGAAATATACAGTAGATTATTGTTAACTATGATTTCCCTAATGTACTGTCAAATACTGGACCTTTTTCCTTCCCTCTAGCTAAATTTTTGTGCTTCTTAACCACCTACTCTTTCTTAACTCCACTCCATTTTGTTCTCTGCCTCTGGTAACTGTCATTCTACTCTCTGTAATGAGAGCATACAATATTTGTCTTTCTGTGCCTGGCTTATTTCACTTAATGATGGTCCAGTTTCATTCCTGTTGCTGCAAATAACCGGATTTAATTCTTTTTTTATGACTGAATAATATTCCACTGTGTTATATATACTACTTTTTATTTATCCATTCATCCACTGATGGTCACTTAGATTGTTTTTATATCTTGACTACAATAAACACAAAAGTGCAGAGATCTCTTTGATGTATTGATTTTCTTTCTTTTGGATATATACCCAGCAGAACATATGGCAGATTTGTTTTTAGTTTTTTTAGGAACTTCCATACTGTTTTCCTTGGTGACACCACTAGTTTAAATTCCTACCAACAGTATATAAGAGTTTCCCTTTCTCTGTATCCTTGCCAGCATTTGCTATTTATTTATTTATTTATTTTTGTATTTTTAACAATAGCCATTCTACTGGATGAGAGGATATCTCATAGAGGTTTTGATTTGCATTTCCTGATAATTAGTTATGT
>NW_007094759.1:0-1174 GCF_000164805.1 Carlito syrichta
GTCAGCTGGCAATCCAGCTGGCTAGCTAGGTAGTGAGCTAGTTAAGTCAGCTGGCTAGCCAGCTGTCTAGCTAGTTAAGTCAGCTAGTTAATTCAGTTGGCTTCACAGCTGGCTAGCTAGGTAACTAGCTAGGTAAGTTAGCTGGCTAGATGGTTAAACCAACTAGTTAATTCAGCTGGTTAGCCAGCTGGGTAGCTAGCTAAGTCAACTATCAAGAAGTTGGCTAGCCAGCTGTCTAGCTGTTTAATTCAGCTAGTTAAGTCAGCAGGCCAGTCATCTGACGAGCTAGGTAGCTAGCTCCTTAATTCATCTAGATAAGTCAGCTGCCTAACTAGGTTGCTAGCTAGTTAAGTCAGCTGGCTAGCTATTTATGTCAGTTAGTTAATCATCTGGCTAGCCAGCTGCCTATCAGGGTAGCTATCTAGTTAAGTCATCTGGCTATCCAGCTGGCTACCTACTTAAGTCACCTAGTTAAGTCAGTTCCCTGCCCAGCAGGTTAGCTAGGTAGTTAAGTAGTTAACTCAGCTGGCAAACCAGCGGGCTAGGTAGGTAGTTAGCTAGTTAATTCAGCTGGCTAGCCAGCTGACTAGCTTGTTAAGTCAACTAGTTAATTCAGCTGGCCAGCCAGCTGACTAGCTATAGTCAGCTAGTTAAGTCAACTGGCTAGAAAGTTAAGTCAGTTAGTTAAATCAGCTGGCAAACCAGCTGCCTAGCAGGGTAGCTAACTAGTTAAGTCAGTTGGCTAGCTAGCTGGCAAGCAAGTTAAATCACCTAGTTATGTAAGCTCGCTGGCCAGGAATTTAGCTAGGCAGTGAGGTAGTTAAGTCAGCTGGCAAGCCAGCGGGAAATGTAGGTAGGTAGGTAGTTAAGTCAGCTGCCTAGCCATCAGTCTATCTAGTTATGTCAGCTAGTTAAGTCAGCTGGCCATAAAGCTGTCTAGCTCGGTAGGTAGCTAGTTAAGCCTGCTGGCTCGCCAGCTAACTACTTTGTTAAGTCAGCTAGTTAAGTCAGCTGGCTAGGCTACTGGCTAGCTAGTTAGCCAGGCAATAAAGTCACCTGGCTAGACTGCTGGTCAGCTAGTTTAGTCAGCTAGTTTAGTCAGCTTGCTAATCAGCTGGCTAGCTAAATAAGTCAACTCATTAAGTCAATTGTCTAGCCAGCTTGCTATCTAGGT
>NW_007094760.1:0-843 GCF_000164805.1 Carlito syrichta
CACATTAGCAGTCCCAGATGCTCAAGAGGCTGAGGTGGAAGGATTACCTGAGTCTGGGAGGTCAAGGCTGCAGTGAGCTTTGATTGTACCACTGCCCTCCAGCCTGGGCAGCAGAGCCAGACCCTGACTCAAAAAAAAAGATACTATCCAGTCTTGGCTGTGAGCTTGTAAGGCATTTCTTGGAAGCCGCAGAATGCACCCTGGCAGGATTGCAGGCCTGTATGGTGGAAATCAGACACCTCCCTCTCCCAGCCTCCCAGCTCAGCTTCCATAGTGGTTGGGAGTGGCTCCTGGGGGCATTAACTCCTGAATTCTACAGACAGTTCTGCACCCCTATGGGAGGCCCGGGGAGGAGGCACAAACCCTGGATGTGGGCCTTCCTCCAATAGCCTCTCCATCAGCGGCTTCCCCTCCAGTCTACTGTCCCATCCTGTCCTCTAGTCTGCCAGCAAGTGCTTCCAGATAGCCGGGTTCACTGCTCTGATGCTTGTTCAAAGACTCAGGAGGGCCAGGCTAGATTGCTCAGCCTGTAATCCCAGTGGTTTGGGAGGCTGAGATGAGTGGATTGCCTGAGTCTGTGGGTTCAAGACCTGCCTGGGCCACTTGGTGAGACATCATCTCTACAATAAATCAAAAATTAGCCAGGCATGGTAGCACGTGCCTGTAGTTCTGGCTACCTGGAAGGCTGAGGTGGAAGGATCGCCAGAGCCCAGCAGGTTGAGGCTGCGGTGGCTGGGAGTGTGCCACTGCACTCCAGTCTGATGGAGTAAGACTCCAACTCAAAAAAAAAGACCCAGGAGGCCTTTCTGAAAAAATTCATGGAAAACAAACCCATGAAAAGGA
>NW_007094761.1:0-867 GCF_000164805.1 Carlito syrichta
AGGCTGCGGTGGCCTGGAGGTGCCACTGCAATCCAGAGTGAGACTCCAACTCGAAAAATAAAATAAAATAAAATACAATTTCAACATTAAACAGAACCCAAAAGTCATTTGCTGATTAGGGTTTGAAAATACTCTGAGTTCCCCCCAAATGCACTTTTTTTTCTGTGGGTTTAGAAACCAACCAATGATAGTTTACCTGGACATACCAATCAAAGATCTCCTGGACCAACCAATCAGAGCTCATGTGAACCAACCAACCAGAGCTCACCTGAACCAACCAATTAGAGTCAGTGCTCACTTGCCTTGGCAATGGGGACCTCAGCTGTATCACAAAGCAGAAGGAATTGTAGCAACTCTTAAAACTGAAACAAAGAAACCAGGAAGTCCAAGCACAATGCAGATTGTGCCATTTCTATTTTAGACAATGATTCCAGCAAACATCTGTGAAGAACTTAAAAGTTTAAATTAGACTTTGAAAACACTGTCGTCCTTTGAGATACATTTTTAAAAACTAGCTTTTCTAAAATAATATGCTGGTCACTGCCTCGCTCTAAAAAGTGACTTGTTTGGTCTTTCTGTGGACGCAGAGTCAGTCAGTAATCACTTGCTGAGCGGCAGGCACCATGTGCTGAGCTCAGGGACGCACAGACACAGGAACATTGATTACCCTAAGACCCTCTGCACGAAAGGTCCTGGGATCCCCCACCTTACAACATACCCAAACCCCTGGGCTTGGTACTTGCTCTGGGGTCCCCAAGCAGAGCAGCCCGTGGGTGGGCTCTGCTCTGCAGGATCTCCTCCCCTCCCAGCTAGGCACATCCCCCTCAGCCTCCACCCTTCAAATTTCTCACACCCCCTCTTTTCTGC
>NW_007094762.1:0-1030 GCF_000164805.1 Carlito syrichta
GGTTCACCGCAGCAAAACTGTGGTTCTCTCACCATGGACAAATTAAACATTATTTTGGGTAGCTTGTACTTGTGAAAGCTTTCTTCATCTTAGTAAGCAAGAAATAGACCTGTCTTGTAATATTGGATAAAAATGAAGAAATGAGTTTGGATGTAGGCAAATCTTTTTTCCCCTCATGTGGTTCATTAAAAATAATTGTATTAATATTCTTTTAAAAGCATTTTTAAAGTGGATTTTCTATCAGTATAGAGGATGCCTCTTTGTGTGTGTGTGTGTGTGTGTGTGTGTGTGTGTAAAGGAGGTTGATTCTCATTACATTGATTTTTTTGTTTTGTTTTTGTTTTTTTGTTTGTTTTTGAGTTGGAGTCTCACTCTGTCGCCCAGACTGGAGTACAGTGGCCGCTCCCGGTTACCGCAGCCTCGACCTGCTGGGCTCCGGCGATTCTTCCGCTTCAGTCTTCCAAATAACCGGAATCACAGGCATGTGCTACCACACCTGGCTGATTTTTTTATTTATTGTAGAGATGAGGTCTCGCTGCCCAGGCGGGTCTTGAACCCGCGGGCTCAGGCAATCCACTCACCTCAGCCTCCCAAAGGCGCAGGATTACAGGCTGAGCCACCGAGTCTGGCTTACATTGTTTTTTTTTTTTTTTTGAGTTGGAGTCTCACTCTGTTGCCCAGACTGGAGTGCAGTGGACGCTCCCGGCCACCGCAGCCTCGACCTGCTGGGCTCCGGCGATCCTTATACCTCAGCCTTCCGAGTGGGAGCATTCATGGCTAAGTGTTCTTTTGCTTAAGGGGTCAGAACATATCTTTAAGTAGATCTCAGCATTTTAAAATTCTAGTGAAAAAGTGCAAAGCTGTTTTCTAAAACAGTAATGGGCTAACCCTCTATTGCTAAGGAATTATTGAAAAGCAAATTCACTTATTTCCATAGCTTTCCAATTTCTTTTGGTGGGAAGGGGAAGTTTCTTTGTATTGTTCTTCTTAACGTTCTGGCAAACTATTTAAACAATATGGTGCATATAAA
>NW_007094763.1:0-976 GCF_000164805.1 Carlito syrichta
CCCAGTTTCTGTTCTGAAATGTTTGGCAAATTATTTTTCCCTTCACTATTCTTTCCTCTATTGGGACATACAAAGTCTGGGGTGCGGGGGGCCAGCCCCTGCAAATTTTGGGGAGTCCCTTGTAAGATGTGGTGGCGTCGGCGAATCTGTAGGGATAGATATTAAAAGAAAGAAAGATGAAAGGATAGATATAAAGAGGAAGAAAGAGAAAGAAAGTGTACAACTGTTCAGTGAAATGAGCAGAAGCCATTTATTGAAAGTTACAGCAGGTATTTATCCCCAAATTTTACACAGGCAGTCTCATAAGTCTTTCACGTGAACACAAAGCCAGGTGCGGGGGTGGGGCATCCCCTACCCACCAGATACTTAGGTGTGAGGAGGAACAAACCCCAAGATTGTCTCATTGTTCCCTTTGCTAGTTAATGTTCTTCAAAAGCAGTGTAACAATCCTTACTAGCCTAATGATGCTCTGATAATCAATAACTTCTAGAGCTCACACAAAACCCATGATGACTATCTTAAACTTTACTATTTACACAATGCTATGGAAGCTTTTAATTATAGCTTAAGCCAATTTCCTAAAGAATATGGCCCAGTCCAAAGATCACACTGGGCCCTACAGGATGTGGCCCAGTCTAAGGTCCACGGTGGGCCACCTTTTGGAACAATAGACTACAATCTCTTAACAAAATGGCTATTCCAAAGTCCTATATATCTATCCTAATTTCTGTGAAAGTTTTCCAATTCTTAATTCTAATATATAAAGCTGATTAGTAGTGGCAAATCTTCTAAAACCTAAATGTAAACTGTAAATGTACTAAGGCCAAAACTTCGACAGTAGAAAGTGGAGACAATGACAGTTCTAAAGTTAACTATATTCTTATTAAACCTAAAAATGTATGATTGATTATGTTTGAACTAACATGATTCGTAGCATGACCTATTCTATAATACCTTCTATGAATAAAATAAGTTC
>NW_007094764.1:0-864 GCF_000164805.1 Carlito syrichta
ATCACACAGCCTGGTATTGGTACCAGAATAGGTCCATAGGCCAATAGATCAGGACAGAGAATGAAATACTCAAATCTCAACCAACTCATCTGTGAAAAAACCTCCAAGTCCCATTGGATAATGGAGAACATATTCAGTAAATGGTACTGGAAAAGGCTGACGACAAGCACAAGATCGAAAGAGTACCCCAATCTACCACCATACATATTAACTATAAATGGATCAAAGACCTAAACATAAAACACAAAATTATAATAATCTTAGAAAACGCAGGAGACACCATTAGGGAAACTGGAACCGGAAACAAATTCCTCTTCAGAGCCCTAAATACCCATGCCATAAGAAGTTAGTTAGACAAGTGGGATCTCATCGAATTAACATACTTCTGCAAAACAAAAGAAACCATCAGAATAGCAGGGATATAGCCAACAGAATGGGAAAAACGATTCTACACCTATATATCTGTTAAGAGGCCTAACATCTAGGATCTACAAGAAACTCAAACACTCAGAAAAATCACACAAAAATTCCCTTTGAAAAGTGTGCAAAATACGTGATTGGACTTTTCATAAGACGAGATACGAGCAGCCAGCAGACACATGAAAATTGCTGAGCCTCACTCATCATCAAAGAAATGCAAATTAAACCACTTTGAAATACCACATACCCGCTGTGAGATGGCCATCATCAATAAAACAAAAAATAACAGATGCAGGTAAGGATTTGGGAAGAAATAAATGCTTCTACACTGCATGAGATTGACAAGTAGAGCAACATCTTTGGAAAATCATGTGGTGGTTTGTAAAGGAACAAGATATTGAAGTATCATGTGACACAGTAATTCCCCTGTAGAGAATATACATG
>NW_007094765.1:0-735 GCF_000164805.1 Carlito syrichta
TTCCTTTAAGACAGTTAACCTTCTGCAGTTGTGCATATCTGAACAACAAAAGTCAGAGAAATGAAACAAAAATATATGAATATTCTCCCCACCTCCCTTCTCTCTGCATAACAGAGTCTCTTTTTCTGATTCTCCTTCCTAAAGGAAAGGATATTCTTTTGGGGCTATGCAACTCCACCTGCTGCACTAACATAAACCACTACTTCAATGGGGTGGTCTCAAGGAAGTGATGGGAGAGGGAAAAGGGGAAAAATGAGGACTTCTTCCACAATCTGCATCTCACGGGGGTTTTCCTAGTAGTCTTCTGAACAGGTGTTGCTGACCATAATCATTATAAGGTTCTTGGTTTGGCCTGCCCTCAATTTAAAGATAAGAGAGAAAGAAAGAAAATAAAACCCAAAGCAACTCATCACATGGCTCTACAAGTTTTGACTTCCCTCTTCAATTTGATGACTGCTGTTTTACATACTCTGCAGAGTAATTTGCTGGATTTTTTTTTGGAAGTGGACGGTTTGGAGGGGGTATTTTGTCCATATTATTTAGTAATAATCAGTGGGAGAAAGAAGCTACAGTGGGCTGACTTTATGAGAAAATGTGTTTTAGACCCAAGTTTTAAACCCAAAATCAAGGGATCAATGAGTCTATAACCCAGAAAAGCTTTTAAAGAAAAATAACCTAGGCTCCTGGGAAGAAAGTGGGATTTTACAGAAGGTAGTATATCAAACTAGAGCATGA
>NW_007094766.1:0-1146 GCF_000164805.1 Carlito syrichta
CGATGTTAAGCCTTTGTCAGACCTAGAGTTGGCAAAGACTTTTTCCCAGTCTGTAGGCTGTCTCCCTGCTCTCTTGATGGTTTCTTTGGCTTTGCAGAAGCTTGTCAGTTTAATAAGGTCCCATTTGTCTATCTTCTCTCTTAAGTCCTGTGGGTTTCGAGTTTTGTACAGGAATTGGATGCCAGTTCCGATTTCCATGAGAGTATTTCCTTCCTTTTCTAAGGTTCTTATGGTTTGAGGTTTTACATTTAGGTCTCTGATCCATTTGGAGTTAACCTTTGTGCATGGGGATAGATAGGGGTCCTGTTTCAATCTTCTGCATGTGGTCAGCCAATTTTCCCAGCACCATTTACTGAATAGGATTTCCTCTCCCCAGTGGTAGGTGGTGGGGGCTTTGTCGAAGATGAGTTGGTTGAGAAATTGAGGTTTTGATCTGGAATCTCAAATTCCATTCCATTGATCTATATGCCTGTTCCTATACCAATGCCAAGCTGTTTTGATGATTGTAGCTTTATATTAAAGTTTGAAGTCTGGTAATGTGATACCACCTGCTTTGTTTTTTTTTTTGCTGAGGATTGTTTTGGCTATTCTTGGACGTTTGTGCTTCCATATGAATTCCTGTGTTGTTTTTTCTAGGTCTGAGAAGAATGTTGCTGGTAATTTGATGGGTATTGCATTGAATTTGTAGATTGCCTTAGGTAAGATGGACATCTTCACAATGTTGATTCTTCCAATCCATGAGCATGGGATACTTTTCCACTTGTTTGTGTCATCTTTGATTTCGTTGAGCAGTGTTTTGTAGTTTTCATTGTAAAGGTCTTTCACGTCTCTGGTTAGGAAGATGCCAAGGTATTTCATTTTTCTTGTGGCTATTGTGAATGGAATTGTGTTTTTTATTGGGGTTTCTGTTTGTTTATTATTGGTGTAGAGAAATGCAATTGTCTTTTGTACATTTATTTTGTATCCTGAGACTTTGCCAAAGGCCTTTATCAATGTAAGAAGGCTTTTGACAGATTCTCTTGGGTTTTCAAGGTACACAATCATATCATCTGCAAAGAGATAACTTGACTTCCTCTTTTCTTATTTGGATACCCCTGATTTTCTCCTCTTCTCTGATTGCTCTAGCCAGGACTTCCAATACTATGA
>NW_007094767.1:0-734 GCF_000164805.1 Carlito syrichta
ATCCTTCCGCCTCAGCCTTCCAAGTAGCTGGAACTACAGACGTGCACTACCACGCCTGGCTAATTTTTTTGATTTATTGTAGAAGTGAGGTCTCACCAAATTGCCCAGGCTGGTCTCGAACCCCCAGGCTCAGGCAATTCTCTTGCCTCGACCTCCCAAAGTGCTGGGATTATAGGCTGAGCCACTGTGCCCGGCCTCTTATCAAAATTATTTTAACAAATTCCCTGGAGTATCACTTGATGTCCAAGATAGGAGACCACTGCTGGGATTTAAAGGAAGGTTTTGGGTCAGATTATCCTAAGTTTAATATTTTCTCCATCACTTACAACAGGAGTCTTTTAACAGATTACCCATCCTCTCTCTGAGTTTTTGCTTCTTCCTCTGTAAACAGAGTGATCATACTTGGTTGCTGGGATTGTTCTGAGGATGATGTGGGTTTAAGGCAGGAACATCTGCAGCTCCAGAAGGACATTTTGAGACATTAACCAGGTCTTCCAGCAACACCGCACACTTCACTGCATGCCCTGCTCCAGGGGAAAAGTGAGGTTATCTGGGCTGGAGTGCCAAGAAAAAGAAAGTCAGTGCTTAGCTTTTGGGATTCAAATAAGGTTACTGAAACACAAGACTTAGACTTGGGAGAATAGTTGTTTCCTTTCTTTCTTTCTTTCTTTTTTTTCTTTGAGCATTCAGAAATTCTTTGGCCTATTAGTTATTTTGGACCAAATAAGACTGGT
>NW_007094768.1:0-989 GCF_000164805.1 Carlito syrichta
GAACACATGTCATTTTTTTAAGCTACAGTATCTCATTTCTGCAGTTGAGGGAAAGATACTCATTTATGTATTATTTGAGGATCAAATGACACAATGCATTGAAAAAACACAGAGTACTATTGACATATAATTATTATATTCAGGGAAGTAACTTAGATGAATAATCCAGCAGGGGTGAACTTTTTGTTTTTAGATACTCAACTCAAATCAACATAATGAAAGTGTGGGTCACAGTGACATTTCTTTCGTTGCTTAACAATAAATCTATGGACCTAAACAATCACTAGAGATGTAAGAAGTTGGAAAGGTAACAGAAAATTCTTAAGTCTTAACACCGTTTTTTTCGCAGTTTGTTAATAAGGACAGCAGTCTAACTTTCATGAATTCCAAACCTGGAAATTGTAATATTAAAAATACGTAAGGATCAACTGTTCAGCTATTTGCATACGTGTAATGCATTATTTTTCAAAATGGTTCCACCCAATTTAAAAATAATTAGTGTTAGGGTATGGCATTGCATTTTTCTATGGTCATGGCTCTTTGGTCTTACATTGTTTAAGGTTTGGCAGGTGGTCAAAGTTGTGTAAAGTTGCATGTCCATTATTGGTTGTGCATCAGAAGAGGCTGGCCGAGTGCCCTTTCAGCAATACACTGGGATCCCACCCAGCCCAGCCTCAGCAGGGTTCTGAGAGTCCAGTGAGCAGAGTAGTTCGAGTGTGTGTGCAAGTGTGTGAATGTGAGTGTACAGTACAGAGTGGTTGAGTTGTCACGTGGGCTCAAGCACAAGTTACAAATGCCACCATGTCTGCACTCTTCAGCCAAGGCAGGACAGAGGGAAACAGCAGGCCCCGCCTGCACTGGGTGGACAGGATCCCATGCATTTGGGGGAGGAGGTGGCATTGGAGGGTGATGTGAAATGTCTCTTGACGGTTTAGGGCGTGGCCAGGGCAAGGGTCAGCGGGGAGTATGCGCGCACGATTTTACATGAG
>NW_007094769.1:0-784 GCF_000164805.1 Carlito syrichta
CATCATGTGAGATGAATCTCTGAAGGCAGTGAGACCTTCGAGGGAGGTCATGTCCCCACGTGTGTCAGCTTCCTGAGGCCATATGTGCCACTCTGTTCTTGTCCTTAGGAAGCCAAGCATTCGAGATACTCCTACAGGAGTGGTTGGGACACCACTAGGGGATGTTTCTGGTCACTGACAAACCAGTAGGCAAACCAGTCACTGAGGGGTGCTGATGTCTGGAGGGACCAATGCCAATGTCTGCTCAGTCCAGTGGTCCTTTCTGCCCACCTCCTGGTCATGATTCCAGAGTGGCACTGCCAACAGCAAGTTTGGTGACACTGGTCAGCACACATCCTCATGGCCTAGACCCAAGTCACAGTCACCACAGCTTCTGGGGCCCTGGAAACATACCCTGATCAACTGAGACACTATATTTAAAATTGGATTTCATCATACCTACACTTAAGTTTAATAATCACACATGGTGAGTGGCTGTAACATTGCATGACACATTTTCAGAACATTGAATAAGAAGTTGAAGCAAATGCAAAAAAGAAAAAAAAATGTTCTGAACACTTGAATATCTAAACCTGAATTGTATCCCACATCTTTAAAATAAAAAAAATAGAAAAGAAAAATTGCATTTTCTCTGTAGTTAAAGAAACACTAGCTGGGCTCAGTGTCTCAGCCTGTAATCCCGTGCCTTTGGAGACTGAGATGAGTGGATTGCCTGAGCCCGCGGGCTCGAGACCCGCCTGGCAGGGAGACCTCATCTCTACAATAAATCAAAAAATCAGCCGGG
>NW_007094770.1:0-1294 GCF_000164805.1 Carlito syrichta
GGAGATCCGGAACCTCAATGAGACTCTGGACCAAAAGGACTTAATTGATACCTATAGAACGCTCCATCCAAAGACCACAGAATACACATTCTACTCATCACCACATGGAACATATTCTAAGATCGACCACATAATTGGACACAAATCAAGTATAAGCAAATTTATAAGGACTGAAATTCTACCATGCACCTTCTCGGACCACAGTGGAATAAAAATAAACATTGACACCAACAAAGTCCCCCCAAAACCCACAAAGACATGAACACTAAACAGCATGATGCTAAATAACTCCTGGGTCAATGATGACATTAAAACAGAGATCAAAAGATACCTGGAAACAAATGAAAATGAAAAAACATCTTACCAAAATCTCTGGGATGCCTTAAAAGTTGTAATAAGAGGGGAATTTATATCCCTACAAACACACATGAGGAAAATGGAAGGAACAGAAATTAACAACCTAACAAGTCACCTAAAGAAGCTGGAAAAGCAAGACCACAAAAACCCTAATTTCAGCAGAAGAATCCAGATCACCAAAATAAAAGCCCAAATTCAGGACATAGAAGACAAAAAGATAATAGAAAAAATCAATGAAACAAAAAGCTGGTTCTTCGAAAGAATAAATAAGATCGATGGTCCCCTAGCTAGACTGACCAAGAAAAAACGAGAAAAACCAAATAAGCACAATCAGAAACACAAAAGATGAAGTCACATCAATCTACAAATTCAATGCAATACCCATCAAATTACCAGCAACATTCTTCTCAGGCCTAGAAAAAACAATGCAGGAATTCATATGGAAACACAAACGTCCAAGAATAGCCAGAACAATCCTCAGCAAAAAAAACAAAGCAGGTAGTATCACACTACCAGACTTCAAACTTTACTATAAGGCTACAATCATCAAAACAGTTTGGCATTGATATAGGAACAGGCATATAGATCAATGGAATAGAATTGAGATCCCAGAAGCAAAACCTCAATTTCTCAACCAACTCATCTTTGACAAAGCCTCCACCACCTACCACTGGGGAGAGGAGAACCTATTCAGTAAATGGTGCTGGGAAAACTGGCTGACCACATGCAGAAGATTGAAACAAGACCCCTATCTATCCCCATGCACAAAGGTCAATTCCAAATGGATCAGAGACCTAAATGTAAAACCTCAAACCATAAGAACCGTAGAGAATGAAGGAAAAACCCTCATGGAAATCGGAACTGGCATCCAATTCCTGAACAAAACCCAAAACCCACACCCTCATAAAGAGAGAAAATAGATTAGTGGGACCTTATT
>NW_007094771.1:0-747 GCF_000164805.1 Carlito syrichta
CTCAGGACTTTAGAGGAGAGATATGTGGCAAACTTGAGAGAAATACAAATAACACCTCTGAAAAGGCAGTCTTCACTTCCAGATTCAGCAGCCCTGGACTGGGGTTGCTCTCTGATGACAAATTTCTCTGCAGGAGCTGAGTAAAGTGAAGAATGCCTGAAGTGTTTGATTCACTTCTGCTTCTGTGACAGAGGTAAATTTCTCATTCTCACCCAATTTTGTGTTAGATACTGGAGCATACAGAAGTACTAAAACAAGTTATCTATTATTTTCATTAGCATTTATTGATCACTTAACTACACAAGCCACAAGCCTGAACTAAGCTCTAGTATCAGGTATCATTCTTTCCACTATTCCTTTGTTAAGGCACACTTTTCACCATTTACAGAGAAAACAGCTTCAGGCAGGATCAGTTTCATGGCCATTCATATGTCTTTTAAGAAGCAGGGCTGGGATAAAGTTTAAGTATCTTTTTTATGCTTTGGAATCATGGGTTGTTACTCAACATCTAGTAAGCTTTGATGTGACATCTGATTAGAAAGAATGTAATTAGTGTACAGGATAGAGCATATATATTTTATTTTGTAAAAAAGTATAAAACTCAAATTTTCAATAATTCTCATGAATTTGCACTTAAAGAGGCTTGAAAGTAACTTCTCATGCTCCTTGATTTCTTGCCACAAAATCTTTGAAAAGCTTTCTTTTTAAAGAGGTGCTTTAAGTTTCAATTAGTTGCATGTTTTCCAT
>NW_007094772.1:0-823 GCF_000164805.1 Carlito syrichta
ACAGAGAGATAGAGACAGATAGGGAGAAGGACAGAAAGAGAGATAGAGACAGAGTAGGAGACAATTAGAAACAGAGACAGATACTAGAGTAAGAGAGATGGAGAGAGACACACAGAGACAAAGAGAGAGAGAGAGAAACAGAGACAGAGAGACAGAGAGAAGATGGATGAATGCAATATATTGTCTCTTAGGGGTCAGGCAAGCAGCGGAAACACTTTCTCCTGGGTGAGATATCCCATCTGAAGACGCTTTCATTTCATGTGCTTCTATTAAAGCACAAAAGGGGACACTCATTTTCCTGAAGCATCTCCCAGGAGGTGGGCCAGGCCCTGAATCTCTGTCAACTCATTCAGACGGGCTATGGGGTCCACACTTGGGCTGTCCAGTGCAGCTTCTTAGAGAGGGCAGACAGAGGGGACAAGGAGGCCGAGGCCTGACATAGAGGGGACTTGGGACCAAGGTCAGACATGGAGGAGACACATGGACTGAGACCAGACATGGAGGGGACATGGAGGCCAAGGCCAGACAGGAAGGGGACATGAGGGCCGAGGTCAGACACAGAGGTGGAGACAGAGGCTGAGGTCAGACACACCCAAGGAGAGCCCCGAAGGGCATCGCTGTTTTATCATATATTCCCCTGTGCTCAGTGTGGATTAAAAACCACAAACCACAGGGGCAGCGTCATTGCCTCTTGCTTGTTCACATCCTCCAGAAAATACAAACAAGAGGACTCCCCACGGGTCACACTGACTTTGGCTCATGCCGCTGTTTCCTAAGACTGACTGGATGTCTAGTGCCAGCACACACTGCACTGTGCATCTGA
>NW_007094773.1:0-990 GCF_000164805.1 Carlito syrichta
ATTAGGCCAGCACTGTACATCTTTTGGTAAAGAGTTCGCCAATAAATAAAATTTTCAAATATTTTCCCATATTTTATACTTTTTTAAAAAATAAAAACAAACTCATTATTCTAAGGCTGTGTTCAGACAACAGATGTCCAAATTTACTCTAACTTTAAAATTATGAGTGATCCATCCTCAAACAGCTTGTAGATTTCCTGCTAGGGTACCCCATTTCCACACTTTTGTGACCCTAAATAACTCCCCATTGAGAACTGATTTTGAGTGGTTGGGAAGAGGAAAAACTTCCTCTTTCCGACCCCTAATGCCTCTACCTACTTGTAGCTTCTTAGAATTCCTTTTAACAAAGGACCACATTTTTTATTCCATAAAAATACTTGAAATACAAATATTTGTGTAATTGAAAAAAAAAACTCAATACAAATCTGCTGACTTAAGTCACAATAAGGGGGAAATAGCTTATCAAATCTTTTCCAGGGATAGGTTCTGATGGTTCCATGGAGGAAAAAGGCACTGGGGAGAGTAGAACAAATGTTGTCTAATTTACATTTTTGCTTGAGGCTGCCCTGTTTCTGAATTTAGTGCAAGTATCCACCTGATCAGCACCCAGGGATTTGTTCTTAGCACTTAGAACTCTATCTGCTCTTTCCTTCCACTACCAGAACCCTCACCTCCTCCTCCTCCTCCTCCTGCATGCTTTTTGGCCCCCAACCATCACTCTACCAAATACAGTTCTGGCTTAGTCCTTGCCTGTCTCAAAGAGGCCATTCTGAATGGAATATAACACTAATCAAGAAAATTTTTAGATAACTGTGATCAAGCTGATTAGGAAAGGACTCCAGTTTTACTTAAAGACAGGGTTACTGGTCAGTTTCCCCAGGAGTAGACTTTGAGATGGCAGTAGGAGGTTTATTGCAGAGCATGCTCAGAATCAACACACCTGAGGGACCCTGGGAAGCGGAGTGGGGTAGATTGGGGGGGTGGATGTGA
>NW_007094774.1:0-1201 GCF_000164805.1 Carlito syrichta
CATTATAGAGAGGAGGTCTCACCATGTTGCGCAGGTTGGTTTTGAACCCTTGAGCTCAGGCAGTCCTCTTGCGTCTGCCTCCCAGAGTGCTGGAATTATAGGCACAAGCCACCATGCCCGGCCCCATGTAATTCTTATTAGATAGCTACTTTCCCTGGAACACTGGGTCTCGAATATGAGTGTCTGCCCTGGTCATTCTCACCAGGTGAGGGAGCTCACATTGGAGAGCACCGTGCTGAGATATTACTGGGGTTGCTCAATATGGCTTATTTCATGTTTGGACAGCTGTAGGTATAAGAAAGCTTTTTCTCTCAAGTCACAATCCTTTATTCCCATAGCTTCTACCTGTTGATTGTAGTTCTGTCTTCAGGCATGGTTTTACACATCTGAAGCCTGCCACTCCTGGAATGATGAAGTAATCATTCACTGTGGTTATAAGTACAGGAGTTGTAGGGATGTTATTGATTGCCTGTCCACCCAACACTGTTGTCTTCCTTTCTTTCTACCAGAACTCAGATTCTTTCAGGATCCATCTTCTCCATGGATGCTTCAGCAGAAGCTTTTTCCATCCTCATTTATAGCATGGCCCTGACTGGTCAATAGTTCCTGTTCTTGCCTGTGATTCATTCCTAGCTGGATATATTTTGGATCTGAGAGTAATCAGTGAAACAAAGTCATGTTCCATGAATGGGCCTAAGATATGTGAGGAAAGGGAGTGGGGGGAAGGAGGAGAGAAAGAAAGTGGGAGAGTGATAAAAAGACAGCAAAGCAAATGTGAGCCACAAGAAATTAGAAGGAAAATACCGCAAGTTATCTTGATTACTAATTTGTAACATACACAATGAGTGTCCACTCTCTGTTTCCTCTGGTCACACAGGTTGGTGTGGGATCAATACTCATAACCACAATTTACTTTTTAAAAATGTGTATTTACTGAGCAGTGAATGTTAGTCTTTGTAGTGGGTGCTCTGGGGAAAACGTAAACTCCTCTCCTATAGGAGTTTATTGTACTCTATTCTCTCTGGGTTGTTCACAAACCAGAATGCTAATTTGCTGTGATTGTAGGTGGAGCAGTTACTTTTTTGCTCAGGGGATCCCTGAGCACCCGAATGAGTACCCAGAAACTACTCTTAATAGTAAGAAGAAAGACTGTGCAGTGAGGTGGTTACAGCACAGGGTGTGGAGTTAGTCATATTTTGGG
>NW_007094774.1:3108-4884 GCF_000164805.1 Carlito syrichta
TCCCTTTTCTCCGCATCCATGTCGGCATCTATTTTTTGAGTTTTTAATCATGGCCATTCTGACTGATGTGAGGTGGTATTTCATTGTGGTTTTAATTTGCATATCCCTGGTGATGAGTGATGTTGAACACTTTTTCATGTTTGTTGGCCATCTGTAGATCTTCTTTTGAGAGATGTCTGTTCATGTCGTTTGCCCTCTTTTTAATAGGGTATGGGGGTGATCTTCATGATATCATTAAGTTTGATAAAGTGCCCTTCTTTTGGCTGGGGATTTGCCTTCCAGGTAGACTGGTGTTTACTTTTTGGGGGAGGGGCTGAGTGGACAGGGCCTTTATATCATTTAATACAAGGCCGTGTAGATTGCTGGCTGACAGAGAAGTGAAAAGACAGTGATGTGTGAGAGAGTATGATCATGGAGACATTTACAGGGGCAGAGGCTTCAGATGAGCAAGAAGTATTGTAACAAAGCTGTCTGCAGGGACCTGGAGGTGTGAAGTGAGCCTTCTCTCTCTTTAGACATTTTTCAGCTCAGGCTAAGTGATTCTCTTACAGGACCTTATAGAAAATCATGGAGTGGTACCATTATTTCCAGCCATGGACTCATTGATTCCAAACCACATAACAAGAAAGAGTATTTCTGTTGGAGCTCTTCTTAATTGGATTTGAAGAGACTTTAAAAAAGGTTTTTTCAATGCAAGAGTGTTTTTGTTGTTGTTAAATTTAAGTATAGCCCACACATAGAAAAGTACAGAAAACAGAAAGGATAGCTCAATGCAAATCCTGTGTAACCACCCCCAGGTTAAAGGCAGAATGATACCAATCTTCCCCGCCAACAGGACACTCTTCAAAGGTATCCACCATCCTGTTTCTAGTTTTAGTTGTTTCCAATGTAGGCTTCTTAACAACAAGGTGCAGGGAACTGAAAAGCAGTATAAAGGCATTTGGTTTGGCAAATAAACAGATTTTCAAGCTGTGGTTTGGCTGCCAGCAGCATCTCTCTGCGTATTAAATGTACTGTGATTCAGTTGGAGAACTTGTCCTTTTCATACCCAGGCTGTTCGGTTGCTAAAATTCTCACTCATGAGTTTGATCTAAGCCTTATTTAAATATACCGTGTTATTCATCCACTCATTAGTAAAATTAGTTGGCACAAGCCATATATAGCTGGCTTTGCTGTACAGCTAAGTAAATTTATAAATGCAAATGTGTGGGTGTGATAAGGGTGGTTTCCACTGACCCACATGTAATCAAACATCCTGTTACATGACACAGTACCAGTCTGCACAAGCATTTGAAAGTGGTGACTGGTTTTGTGAATTCAGTGATGCTATTCTTAAGTAAAATAGGACTCCTTTTTTCACATGGTAAGGAACACAGCACCTTTGTTACAGATTGTTTTTTCAGTGTCTGCTTCATGTCATTTTGACATTTGTTTTTGTTGGGGGTGAGAGGGAGAGAGAGGCATAATTTGACCTGTGGCATTTGTTAATCCATGAAGTAATGCTTCTGTTATTTGTCATTCAGAAAACACTTCTTGGATACTTACAATTCATGTATATGCATGCATATGACTTGCAGTCATCTCCATGAGTTCTCAATAGCAAAATTGTTGTTCCAAAGATCCTTAGAAAGTTAAAACATTTTAAAAAGCAGAATAAGGAGTACTTTTTTTTTTTTAAGCAGGACACAGTGGCTTATGCCTGTAATACCAGCCCTTAGGAAGGCCAAGGTGAAAGGAACACTTGAGCGCAGGAATTCGAGACCATCCCGGGCAACG
>NW_007094775.1:0-772 GCF_000164805.1 Carlito syrichta
GCTTGTGACTTTCTTGAGCACTTGCCATGGACCAGGTATTGTTCTGAGTTGTGTGAGGCATTTGCTCACTTGCTCCTCACTATGACTGAACAAGGCACGACTCTTTACTAAGCCCATCGCACAGGTGAGACAGCTGAAACATGGAGAGGGCTAGTACTTTGCAGAGATACCATGGTAGATATGGGGTGGCATTGTGGAACTGGACACAGAGACCACACTTTCAACCAATAGGCAACAGTACCTCATTGGGTGCCAGGAGGAAGTCAAGGTGACTGTTAGGACCCCTGAGCTCCAGTCTGGAGTGAACTGTTGATGATGCCAGTGAAGCTAAGCAGAGCTGCAGCTCCATGGAGCTCCCTAGTTATTTATTAAGAAGCAATCCCATCCTGTTGTAGCCAGGGAGAAAGTGATGGCCAGGGCAGACTGTGCACTCCGGTGGCTCTCTTTATCATGTCCCACTGTCTCTGAGACCCTCACATTCAGAGCACACCTATACACCCTTTTCTTTTCTGGTCATGTTTTCTCCATTGCCCATTCCTCCACCTCCCAGAATGGTTCATATTTACTCAGCTATGGAGGGGAATTGAACTTAAAAGATGAGAATGATTTCCAGTTTCCCTGCACCACAGGCAACAAGCTTGGAGTAGATATTCTATCCTAATAATAAGTAAAAGCTGAACAAACAGAAATGGGGCAACTCTTCTTAGATCCTTTCAGAGAGTTGAGATTTCAGGGAAAACCACTGCTCCAGAACTTGAAGAGACAGACTGCA
>NW_007094776.1:0-703 GCF_000164805.1 Carlito syrichta
AATGGTGGACAAATTAAGTTGTATGTTTGTGTATGTGTATGTGCCACACAGACTTATTAGTTAGGTAACCTGGTTCAAGTTACAACTCTGGGTCTCAATTTCTCATCTAAAACTGGGAGTTATCATAGTACCAGTCTCCCTTGTGGGGATTAAATACTTGTTAATAAATTAGCGTAGTGCCTGGCACAAACTAAGAGCTTAACAAATGATAGCTAATATGTTACTATTATTATTAATACACAAATATTATTATTATTATTATTATTTTTGAGTTAGAGTCTCACTCTGTTGCCCAGAGTAGAGTGCAGTGGCCGCTCCCGGCCACCATAGCCTCAACCTGCTGGGCCTGGCGATCCTTCTGCCTCAGCCTTTCAAGTAGCTGTTACTACAGGCGTGCGCTACCACACCCGGCTAATTTTTTGATTTGTTATAGAGATGAGGTCTCCCCTAGTTGCCCAGGCGGGTCTCGAACCCGCAGGCTCAGGCAATTCGCTCATCTCAGCCTCCCAAGGCACGGAATTACAGGCTGAGCCACCGAGCCCAGCTTTATAGATATTATTTTATACATATTTGCCTAATATTCCCTAATGGGATAAAATAAATAATTGTGAATCTCATTTTGTTTTCATTTATTTAACATGTATTATATACTTTTACCCATGTGCCAGGCCCACTGTGGAAGATTATGTTTTTTTAAAAATGG
>NW_007094777.1:0-1174 GCF_000164805.1 Carlito syrichta
CTATTTCCTTCCTTTTCTAAGGTTCTTATGGTTTGAGGTTTTACATTTAGGTCTCTGATCCATTTGGAGTTAACCTTTGTGCATGGGGATAGATAGGGGTCCTGTTTCAATCTTCTGCATGTGGTCAGCCAATTTTCCCAGCACCATTTACTGAATAGGTTTTCCTCTCCCCATTGGTAGGTGGTGGGGGCTTTGTCGAAGATGAGTTGGTTGAGAAATTGAGGTTTTGCTTCTGGAATCTCAATTCTGTTCCATTGATCTATATGCCTGTTCCTGTACCAATACCAAGCTGTTTTGATGATTGTAGCTTTATAGTAAAGTTTGAAATCTGGTATTGTGATACCACCTGCTTTGTTTTTTTTGCTGAGGATTGTTCTGGCTATTCTTGGATGTTTGTGTTTCCATATGAATTCCTGTGTTGTTTTTTCTAGGTCTGAAAAGAATGTTGTTGGTAATTTAATGGGTATTGCATTGAATTTGTAGATTGCCTTAGGTAAGATGGACATCTTCACAATGTTGATTCTTCCGATCCATGAGCATGGGATATTTTTCCACTTGTTCATGTCGGCTTTGATTTCTTTGAGCAGTGTTTTGTAATTTTCATTGTAAAGGTCTTTCACGTCTCTGGTCAGGAATATGCCAAGGTATTTCATTTTTTTTGTGGCTATTGTGAATGGAACTGTGTTTTTTATTTGGGTTTCTGTTTGTTTATTATTGGTGTAGAGAAATGCGATTGTCTTTTGTACATTTATTTTGTATCCTGAGACTTTGCCAAAGGCTTTTATCAATGTAAGGAGACCTTTGACAGATTCTCTTGGGTTTTCAAGGTACACCATCATGTCATCTGCATAGAGAGATAACTTGACTTCCTCTTTTCCTATTTGAATACCTCTGATTGCCTCCTCTTCTCTGATTGCTTTAGCCAGGACTTCCAATACTATGTTGAACAGGAGGGGAGAGAGTGGGCATCCTTGTCTAGTTCCAGTTTTCAGGGGAATTGGTTCCAATTTTTGTCCATTTAGGAGTATGCTGGCTGTGGGTTTCTCGTAGATGGCTTTTACTATTTTGAGGTATGTTCCCCGTATGCCTAGATGTTCAAGGGTTTTTATCAAGAACGGGTGCTGGATTTTATCAAAAGCTTTTTCTGCATCTAATGATATGATCATGTGGTTTT
>NW_007094778.1:0-837 GCF_000164805.1 Carlito syrichta
ATATACCTCTTACAAGTGGTAAAAATGACCGTGCCTTTGGGAGGCAAAAGTGAGTGAATTGCCTGAGCCTGCGGGTTCGAGACCTGCCTGGGAAACTTGGCGAGACCTCATCTCTGCAATAAATCAAAATGAGCCGGGTGTGGTAGCACACTCCTGCAGTTTCAGCTACTTGGAAGGCTGAGGCAGAAGGCTTGCTGGAGCCCAGCAGGTTGAGGCTGAGGTGGCCAGGAGCGGCCACTGCAATTCAGTCTGGGTGACAGAGTGAGACTCCAACTCAAAAAAAAAAGAAAATGGCAACATTTTTACCAAGTAAACTTATCCCAAAAAATACTCAGCTCTTACATCATTTCCACTTCCTCGTGCATAGGACATATCCCTCAGAGGACACAAAGCCAAGTTAAACCCTGCATGAACACTGACTATTTCACTAACGTTTGGGCCCAAAACACAGATTATGAGGGAAATCATTCTTGAATGTAAACTAGTGGCTTTCTTGTTTGGACAGCAAAGCAAGTAATGGAGCCTTGAAATTGACCTTGGGAAGATAATCACCCCATGGACAGATAGATTTCGGTCCTTCATACTCTTCTCTCAAAAAGTACATGCAAGTTACAGCCTTTATGTTTTCAAGTTTGCAATTATTCATTTCAATCACAGACCATTTCGGAAATCTCACCTCTGTCTCTGTGCTACAGATGAAGAACATAATGTAGGAGGGGCCATGATTCAAGTCTGTAATCAAAGATCATGGGATGACCACGGAGTCAGACAGGCCCTGACTAACATGCCAAGAATGTATGAGTTCTCATCATATTCATAAAAGTATTATTACAGCTA
>NW_007094779.1:0-1319 GCF_000164805.1 Carlito syrichta
GCAACGCTAAGCCAGATGGGACCGGCGTGAATACTATAGGTGACGTGAATGTTTACGCCGGAAAGGTTTCCGATTGGTTTTCCGATGCGTTTTCTTGCCTCCCACCGAGATAACGGGGCCTCCTTTCAGGCATAGGGAAGTTCTTCTTCACTATGTTTATAATACCGATGTTCGTATGTTTAAGCCGTCACGCTCTATACCCCATGTGTTATTCGAATTCCTGCGCTCGTGACTGAGCCTATCGAGTGTGACAGCCAGCGGAGGGAAAGAGGCAGAGTCGCGTTTCCGTGAAGGCGGCATGACGTAGCTCTTCCCGTGATAGAGATCGTGGCTTCGACTGACAGTTGGGGAAATGATATAGAGGCTCTCTGATGTCTGTCCGTTTCGTCACAGCCCCTAGAGGAGGGCAGGCCCAGGGTGCAAGCGCTCCCATTTATTCCTGAACAACATTCCCAAGAGCTGATAGAGGGTGTGCTTCCCTGAGCTCCTGGGCACTCCCGGTGAGTAGCTTCAAAGGATCGTTGACCTCCCTGGAGTCTGCCCCCCATCAACTGCAAGATGGGAATCTCCTTTGACTCCCTTTTTCTGAGTGGTCATAAGTTCGAATGATAGAGTCTCGATGTCATCGTAAGCCTTGTGAATTATGTCACTTGTGTATCCATGTCATCGTAAGCTTTGTGATTCGTATAACCTTTGCATCACGCGTGACGTCTCAGGCCCTTTACTCTATTATGGCGAGCTCGATCACCACCTCTGCCGGGCCCTACCGGAAAAAGCTGTGAGATACCTCCGTTACCTGGCACCAGGAAGTCGGGAGAGAAAAAACGTCCCTATCGATCGATGTGGCTAAAACCCAAATTCTATATGGTGCTCTGCGGGTCGCATATCTCACTGTAGCTGACATATAGGCCCGAAGAACTCTGGACTATAGAAGTGAACCGTAAAAGCCTAGAGGGTGAGCAGAACCGTTTTGAAAGATCTCGAGTCTGGCTCTGCTCCCTGGATTAGAGCTCAGAAATGCCCTTTCAGCCAGCTCCCCGCCCCTTTCATCTGTCGGTATCAAGGGGGGAAGCCTAGCGTGACTCGGACCCTAGCAGTGGGAAACGCTACCCACACATACCGGGGCCAGCCGGCGACCACCCACCGGACCGGTACTAGAAGAATCGATGGACGCCACCCGCGGGGCTGTTCGGATGAGCCCCTGAATCGAAAACATCCGGGTGCCGCGTCATCCTCCCGTGAACAGCCAGGCAGTGTGGGGGGAAGGGTGGGAGCGGGGTCCTCAAAGGGTCGAGGGGGAGTTCCCGAGGAAGGAAAGG
>NW_007094780.1:0-1282 GCF_000164805.1 Carlito syrichta
CTTCTTTGTTGATGTGGAAAGGGAATTGAGAGAACTTCACACTGATTCATGATAGAAACCCTAACAGGTTACTCAGAATAGAAGAAAACCTCCTTCACCTAATAAAGGCCATGTAGTAAAACATAAAACTGACATGATTACTCCATGGTGAAACTTTCAGCTTTTCCCAAAAGATCAAGAAGTAAACATGGATATACTCTTCCACGACTTCCCTTCAAGATAGGTTTCAGAACGCTGAACAGAGCAATTAAACAAAAAACCATTTTTCAAGGTATCCTAACGTGAGACGAAAAGTAAAGTCAACTCACTTCACATACAAACGACGTTACGTAGAGATAGCTCCAACAAGTTTACCAGAACACACACACACACACACACACCCACACACACACACACACACACACACACACACACAGACACTGACCCTTTCAGAACTAAAAATTCAGCATTGTTGCGGAACACAAATTCAGCATACCAAAACCAGGTGTCTCTCTACACGTTCAAGTCAACCTGAAGAAACCACTAAGGACACAATTCATTTCCAGTAGCAGCCAAAACCACAAAATAGTGAAAAAAAAGTTAAGCAGACAATAGAATAGTACACGAAACAGTACACAATATTGCTGATAGACATTGCAGAGGACATAAGCAAATGAAAAGGAAATACTGGGTTCAATAAATAAAAACCGTGATATTGGAAGGTGCTACTGCTACACAAAGCATTACAAACAAAAGGAAATCTCTACCCAAACCCAAATGTCTTGTATTTCAGTAGAATGGCATGAGACCTGCAATAGCCCAAACTGTCTTCAAAATGGACAAAGTTTAGGGTTTTACACTTTCTGCTTTCACCAAAGTCTAATAAACCAAACAGAGAGGCAATGGTATAAAACCCTAACTACTGATCCATGGAACAGAACGAACACTGCGGAATCAGTGGACACATTGATGGCCACATACATTCCGTGGGAATAGGGCAGTCTTTCCACACACACTTCTCAGAAAACGGGATACTCTCATGCATAATCCAGCAGTTCCACTTCCGGCAAAAGCCGCAACACAGGAAAGAAAATACAAGGAAAGAAGAGTCTGTGAACTCACGGTTAAGGGTCCATGTCCAAGAGCGGCCTGACTGAGGTTCCCTCGACGTGGTAGGGCGGGCCCAGCTCCGTCGCCTGCGGGGGGCCCAGCTCCGCGGCCAGCGGGGGGCCCAGCTCCGCGGTCGTCCCAGTCGCAGCGAGCCACACTCTGGGGTCCCGCAGCGCGGGAGTCCGGAGCACTC
>NW_007094781.1:0-801 GCF_000164805.1 Carlito syrichta
GCCCTGGAACCACCCATGTTCCATGAGATCCTGGCAGTCCCAGAGGCATGATTTTGGAAACAGCCACCAGTGTCCTCGATGAGGCGGCATGTGTAGGGCTAGCACGGCATTTGCGGGCATCCGCCAATGTGGCCCAGTTCAGCCAGCGGAACGGGGCCACTGGAGACCGTGATGAAGCTTCACGTCTGCATTGCACCCCCACAGGGCTCTTCCTCCCACAAAATATCCCTCAACCCACAAGGAGCTCTCCGCCTTGTGCAGAACGTAGACAGGGCCTTCCCAAGGCATGTTCATTTCCCTGAAACATCTCTTTGCCTGTGGAGGCCCGCTAGGCCATATGTGTTTCCTTGTGGCTTTCCTGTCTGGGAGGTAAGAGTTCCCCAGGGCGTGTGCCTGCGGGACTCCTCCGCGGGTGGTGGCCCAAACACACTCTGCTTCCCTCTGGGGGCGTGACCCTCGCCCCCACCTCTGGGGGTCCTGAATACCGTCACGACCGGGTGGGGTGGGTGGGGAGGTATTTCAGCGCAGGGTGGGACGTGTGGCTGTGGTGCCAGGCAGTCCTGTGCAGAGAGGAGCTGGCCAGCAGCGCCTGCGGGACCCAGCGGGCACCTTCCCGCCATGGAGCCTCCCAGGCCTTCACACAGCTCCCTCCCTCGCCAGTCTGGACGAAGAGGGAGACTGATTTTGAGCCCGAGTCAAAGGGACACTCTCCAGGCATCCTTTGAGCAGATCCCCTACCCTGGCATTCAGACCAGAGAAAGACTGGCCCAAGAGTTGGGCATTGCCGAGTCGAGGATCCGA
>NW_007094782.1:0-1072 GCF_000164805.1 Carlito syrichta
CAGCCTGTGCGTGTCAGTACCCGTCTGCCTCCTTCCCCTGGGTCTTCTGTCATTTTCAATCATTCCTCTGTCATTTTCATTCTTCCCTTTGTCTTCCTGCCACCTGCAGACACAGGCAGCCATGCCATGCAGCCCGACATCCAGCGAGAAAGAGATGGCCCAGAGCTTCTCCAATTATCCTGTGGGGTCAGAGTTGGACAGCTCCAAAGAAGAGACCATCTACAACACAATCTGAGCCACCGCGGAGAATCGGGTGGTACCAGGATGGAGGAGAGTGAGGGCAAAATGCTGGTCATCCACGTCATCATCCAGGACCTGCAGCAGATGGTGAGCCCCGCGACTGGCACCCTGCCCTGTCTTCTGCCTGTGGTCACATCTGGGCCATGTTACTTGAGGCTTGAATGCCAGAGGGCTGCTGTGGTCCACTCCGGATCCATCCCCATGGTCCCCACGTTGTGCACCCTCTTTGCTCCAGACTTCTGTCTCCTCCTCCCGGGATTCCTCCCGGTCCCAGCTCCCTGCTGGGATCACATCTGTTTCTACCTTGATCACAAATATTGAGCACCTACTACATGCCAGCCCAGGGGGCATAGTGGCTCATGCTTGTCATCCCAGTTCTATGGGAGGCCTGGGCAGGAGGATTGCATGAGGCCAGGAGTTTGAGACCAGCTGGAGCAACATAGTGAGACCTCATCTCCACAAAAAAAAAAATTAGCTGAGTGTGGTGGCTTATATATGTGATCTGCACTACTTGGGAGGCTGAGGCAGAGGGATTGCTTGAACCCAGGAGTTCAAGACCAGCCTTGGCAACATAGTGAGACTCTGTCTCTAAATTTTTTTGTTTTTTTAATTAATTAATTAATTAATTAATTTATTTATTTATTTATTTATTTTGAGTTGAAGTCTCACTCTGTCACACAGACTGGAGTGCAGTAGCCACTCCCGGCCACTGCAACCTCGACCTGCTGGGCTCTAGTGATCCTTCCGCCTCAGCCTTCCAAGTAGCTGGAACTACAGGAGTGCGCTACCACGACTGCCTAATTTTTTGGTTTATGTAGAGATGAGGTCTCAC
>NW_007094783.1:0-1232 GCF_000164805.1 Carlito syrichta
TGTGTAAGTGTTCCCTTTTGTCTGCACTTGTAGCAACATTTTTTATTTATTAATGATGACCATTCTTACTGGAGTTTTGTGGTATCTCATCATAGTTTTGATTTGCATTTCTGTAAAGATTAGTGAACCACATAAGTTTTAGAATCAGTTTTGCAATATTGGCAAAAAACTTGCTGGGATTTTGACTGACATTGCATTAAATCTATAGATCAAGTTGAGTATAATTGTCACCTTAATATTGCTGAGTCTTCCAATTAACAAGCATGGACTGTAGGTCACTTTATTTAGAACTTTTTGAAATCTTTTTGGTAAATGGTATTGGTTTTTCAAAATTTCAAATTTCAATTTTTCACTGATAGTATATAGGAAAAAATTTAATTTTGTATATTAACTTTGTGTCCTGTGACTCTTCAATATTTACATTTTAGGTCCAGAGAGATATTGTTTTCTTTTTTTTTTGAGTTGGAGTCTCACTCTGTTGCCCAGACAGGAGTGCAGTGGTTGCTCCCAGCCACTGCAGCCTCGACCTACTGGGCTCTGGCGATCCTTCCACCTCAGCCTTCCATGTAGCTAGAACTATAGGCACACGCTACCATGCCCGGCTGATTTTTTTATTTATTGTAGAAATGAGGTCTCACCAAGTTGCCCAGGCGGGTCTCGAACCCATGGGCTCAGGCAATCCACTCACCTCAGCCTCCCAAAGCATGGGATTACAGGCTGAGCCACCGAGCCTGACTGACTGTTTTTCTTGATTAAAATAATCCTTAAAGGGACTTCCAATGTGGAAGAGTTGAAATAAAAAAATGACAAAATAAAAAATGACAAAAGCAATAAAAGGTAACAAAATCGACAAGTTAAAAAACTGTTATGAGCAGTGGAAAAAGATCTCAATATGCACATCAAAAAGAAAGTACTTTAAAGGAGACTGAAGCTTATACATGTCTTAATAAATACTCACATTTTAATAAATAACTTTTGCTTTTTCTGCCAAAAATAAAAAAATGGCAGAGCAACTTTAGAAGATTTTTGGCAGTTGGTTACAAAGACAGTATAGTATTTTTATGTGATGCATTTAGCATATTCTTAGGTATTTACTCTATTGAATTAGAAAGTAATGTACACATTACACCCTGCACACGAGTGTCTATCACAATTGTATTTATATTTGTCTTAAACTAGAAGCAACCAAGATACACTTTAACATGTACATAGACAAAGCTGTGGTAAATCCA
>NW_007094784.1:0-852 GCF_000164805.1 Carlito syrichta
CTAAAGCTCAGGGTAGAGTGTTTTTTCAAAGCAAGTCAGAGAAAGCCTAGCACACAGTTGGTTTATCTGATACGGATGCAGTAAATAAACGTTTCGATTATGCAACTCTCAAGGTCAGGGTCACTCTTTCTACAGGGAACGTGGAGTCTGCTCTTTGGAGTTGATTTCTCGCTCTCTGTCATGCCACTTTGCTTCCTCTCAGAATCCGTATCCTCTCAGGATCCCTTTTCAATTCTCAGTATGTGACCTCTGTGTGTGAAATGACATTTAGAGATCATAGAGATGGAAAATTGATCAACCCTCGGTCCACGTGTGACTTCCAAGCCTTGGATGCTCCATTTTCCCAAGTGCTGTTAGCAGTTGGTTTGTTAACGGACAGCATCTGAGTGACCACTTGAGGGATTTTGGTGAAACATGGGAAAAGTACTACTTCTAAAAGGAGTGAGCGCTCCCATCTGATGCCAGTTATGACCAGTATCAGATGTGACCGTCTGCATGGATATCCAGTTCCAGGTCCATGTGGTTCTTGTGGTCTGACAATTAAGTTCGCAGCCAGGCCACCGTGCACTTACTTTGACAGCCCTTGTACAAACAACCTGGCAAGGTTTCATAACCTTGGTGTATCAGTGTCTCACAGTCGTGTTTGTGTCGGCCCATGGCTGTGTCTTGCTGAGTGAGGGGCGTTCATTATTGTCGCACACTTTGGTGTGCCACCGTGAAATTGTCAGAGCTCGAATGAGAGTGACAAACAAACATTTAGTTTCTTGTTAAACTTGGCAGGAGTGGAAGTGAAATCAGCGCCATGTTAGTCCAATTTCATGGGGATAATGCCATGAAAAAGTGGCAGTGTAC
>NW_007094785.1:0-751 GCF_000164805.1 Carlito syrichta
TAGGTTTGTTGCAGCTTTAGTCTTGTAATTTCTGCTTTAATAGCTATCATAGGATCTGTAGCAGCTTCTGCTACTGCTCTAGTTCAAGAAGTTCACACAGCTAATCATGTGAATGATTTGTCCCAAAATGTTAGCTTAGCTTTATTTACTCAAGAGCAGATAGATAAAGGTATTATTGATAGGTTAAATGCTTTAGAATCAGCATTAGTATATATAGGAGAGGGGAGTTCAACATATTAAAGTTCAGATGTCTGTAGCCTGCCACGCACAATTTAAATGGATCTGTGTTACACCTTTGCCATATGATGGTCAAAATGTCAGTTGGGATGATGTTCAGAAACACCTTATGGGAGTTTGGCAGTCCTCTAATTCTTCTTTAAATATTCAACAGTTACATAGTCGAATTTCTGCTATCTCTCAGGCACACTTGACTACACTTTCATTTTCTCAACTGGCTTCTAGATTTACTACTTCTCTTTCTCAATTTGTGGCTTCTCATTCTATTTGGAATCTGATCTATAACTTCATTGCTATTGGTATGATTGTTCTTTTTCTGCTGTTTGTTTTTCCAGCCATTATTCAACGCTTAAGAAAAGCCGTGCAACGTAATTTCAGATAATATTTATCTGGCAGTGCTCAGCAATAAAGCTAAAAGATAATGCTACCTATAATCTGGTTACCTATTTCATATTGCTACTACTTTGTATCATCTATACCAGCACTTACTATTTTTCGTCCTCCCTATGCCCCC
>NW_007094786.1:0-740 GCF_000164805.1 Carlito syrichta
CCGGGTATCGAACCCGCGGGTTCAAGCAATTCACCCACCTCAGCCTCCCAAAGACTCAGGATTACAGGCTGAGCCACCGAGCCCGGCTCATATGCATACTTTATTGTATTTTCCAGGTCTGAGAAGAATTATGTTCACTTAATGATTATTTCATTGAATCTGTAGATTGCTAAAAGCTTAATTTTTACATTAAAGAGGTAAGCAAAGTCAGGGAAACAAGCATGTCAAGTTGTCATTTATGACATCAGCCTCAGAACTTTGACATCATAACGGGAGAGACCTTGACTACTGAACAATTCTTAGGCTTCAAGGGCTTGTGTACAGTGCTCTGTCAAATGCGGTAGACATGGTGGATTTCATTCCTAAGAAGTAAAGACAACAATGTGTTCACACCTATCCAATAACTTCTCCAGGGATAAGTGACCATTCAAGGATCCACTATACGAGGTAGTCTTTTTTTTTTTAATAAAGCAGTATTTATTTAGAGGACAGAGAAACTCCAACACTGGGAAGGGACCTGAGGGGGTTGCCCACGATGTAGTATTTTATTATTATGGTCACCAAATCCTATTGGAGCTTGGTTATAGCACAACCAGATACTATTTTAGCACTTTTTTTAGTTTAGAAACTTTTGGATGTTTTTAGTATTATGTCACAGGCCTGAGCCGTTTTTATAACAGGATTTGAACATTGCTTTAGCTAAGATCATCGTCAATTTTCCAGAATTTTCAATTATCCAA
>NW_007094787.1:0-780 GCF_000164805.1 Carlito syrichta
TCACCAATCCTCAGCCACGTATAGTAAAATGAATTCAATTAGAAACCATGCCAAGTGGGATTGATTTCTGGGAAACATGTGTAGCACAACGTACAAAACGTAAATGTCATTTCAACAAAACTCAACAAAGGAAAATTCCGCACTAGCAGTATAAAAGTAGCCACATACAACCTTCTTTATTGAGGTCGAAGGGATTTGAGAAAAATTCACACTGATTCATGATACAAACACTAAAATGTAACTCAGAATAGAAGACAACCTCCTTCACCTGATAAAGGCCACATAGGAACACACAAAACTATCATGATTACGCCATGGTGAAACTTTCAGCTTTTCCCTGAAGATCAAGAAGTATACGCGGATATAGTCTTCCACCACTTCCCTTCAAGACAGGGTTAAGAATGCTGAACAGAACAATTAAACAAAAAACAATTTTTCAAGGTATCCTCACGGGAGACGAAGGAGTAAAGTTAACTCAGTTCTCATAGACACGACGCTACGTATAGACAGCTCCAACAAGTTCACCAGACACACACACACATACACACACACTCACACACACACACTCACCCTTTCAGAACTCAAAATTCAGCATTGTTGCGGGACACAAATGCAACATACAAACAACTGGTGTCTCTCTACACTTTCAAAGTCCACCTGAAGAAACCACTAAGGAAACAATTCAATTACCGTAGCAGCCAAAACCACAAAATAGTACAAAAACAAAGTTAAGCGGACAATAGAACAGTACACTAAACAGTACACACTCATGCTGATAGA
>NW_007094788.1:0-799 GCF_000164805.1 Carlito syrichta
ATACAGAGGCCACTACATAATGATAAAAGGCTCAATCCATCAACAAGAAATATCTATCCTAAACATATATACACCCAACATAGGTGCGCCAACTTTCATAAAGCAACTTCTAGGAAAACTAAAGAAAGATATTGAGTCTAACACCATCATAACTGGGGACTTTAGTACCCCACTCACAACCCTAGACAGATCATCAGGACAAAAAATCAGCAAGGAGATCCGGAACCTCAATGTGACTTTGGATCAAATGGACTTAATTGATACCTACAGAACACTCCATCCAAAGACCACAGAATACACATTCTACTCATCACCACATGGAACATATTCTAAGATCGACTACATACTTGGTCATAAATCAAGCATAAGCAAATTTAAAAGGACTGAAATTCTACCATGCACCTTCTTGGACCACAGTGGAATAAAAATAAACATTGTCACCAACAAAGTCCCCCCAAAACCCACAAAGACATGGACACTAAACAGCATGATGCTAAACAACTCCTGGGTCAATGATGAAATCAAAACAGAGATCAAAAGATACCTGGAAACAAATGAAAATGAAGAACATCTTACCAAAGTCTCTGGAATGCCCTGAAAGCTGTAGTAAGAGGGGAATTTATATCCCTACAAACACACATGAAGAAAAATGGAAGGAACAGAAATTCACAACCTAACAGCCACCTAAAGAAGTTGGAAAAGCAAAACCACAAAACGCTAATTTCAGCAGAGAATCCAGATCACCAAAATAAAGCCCAAATCCAGGACATAGAGACAAAGATATACAAAAATCATGAAC
>NW_007094789.1:0-1218 GCF_000164805.1 Carlito syrichta
GCAGGAGAATAAGGGGCACGCAGCCACCCATGGGGGGCCAGGTCCAGTGATGGGGAGAGCGGGTATGCTTGAAGTCCAAATCTCACCTGCAAAGGTGTATGTGTCGGGAGGAGAGAGAGGCCAGAACGGAGTCAAGTAACAACCAAGGTGCTCCTGTGGCCTGCTGGTAAACATCAGTGTGATTTGGGGCAAGTGACTTTGTCTTTGGAGTCTCAGCTTTTCTCATCTGTGGAAATGACAGGCCTGTTCCATAGGCTTCTAATTGGATGTGTGAACTTTAGTGAAATCCAGTACACCTTTGGGACACAGTGGATACTGAAAAAACATCAGCTTTCTTGCCACTTTGACCTCGATTGAGTACACGACAGTGAGACAGACAGACACAAGACCCACAGATCCACAGTGAAGTTTCGAGATGCTGCATCTGAGTGACATTCCAGTACTAGTGACTAGAGAGAATGTGGACATCCGAGAATGCAGCCCTTCCATCCATAGTCAGACGGTAGCATCAGGGCTCTACACATTAATCTTATGGCGGAAACTATTTCCTGCAAAATGTATTCCCAATTTTTAAAAAGTAATTTTATCTTACAGTCCTTTTAAATCTACAGGAAAACTATAATAACAGCATACAGAGTTCCCACAGGCCCCATCACCGGCTTCCACCATCATTAATGTCTTACATGAGTACAGTACATCTGTCACAATTATTGGATCCATATTGGTACATTATTATTATTAACTAAAGCCCAACCTGTATTCAAGTTTCCTCAGTTTTTTCCTAATGTCCTTTTTCCATTCCAGGAGTCCATCCAAGATCTGAATTACACTCAGTCATCTTGTTTCCTCGGCATCCTCTTTGGCTGTGACTATTTCTCAGACTTCTGTTGTTTTGGATGACCTTGACCCTTTTGACCTTTCTCAGGAGTGCTGCTCATGACTTCTGTGAAAGGTCCCTCAATGGAGATTTTCTGGTGTTTCACGCATCATTGAATTGGGGTTAGAGGTTTTATGCTCAAGTATTTTTAATCCCCAACTTTAATTCCAAATTGAACAGAAGTGATTGAAGTCTGTCAATTTACATTTCCAGAAACTAGCAAGTGGTTTTCTGCTCACCGTCCAATTAAGACACTGCTTTGGCATACACCAAACAATTTCTTAAGACCATGATCACCACCATCAAATACACCAACTCTAACATTTGTCAAGTATATAGTA
>NW_007094790.1:0-771 GCF_000164805.1 Carlito syrichta
ACAGACACCATCTTGCTGTCCCCACGAAAAGCTCCTGTCATCTTCCACCAGAGACTCTGCCCATATTCTTGCAAGATGTGGATGTGCCATCCAAGCCGGCACGGGAAAACTCCTCCTCACCTTGGCTCTCCCTAACCTGGTTCGCTAACCCTTTCTCCTTTCCATTTTCTGTTGACATCCCACGTTACTTTGACATGGAATGTTTAATCTGTGATTTTTATATATTGGTTAAGTGCACTACTATCTACTGTGTGTGATATTGGCTGGACTGGAGGAGTGGCTTGAGCCTGCCTGCCTGACGCTCTTACTACCTGGTAAAAGGGAAGTACGAAGTAGCGTTGTCTCCTCGGGAACACCGTGTAGCTTGTGGCTTTTAAGATCACACCAGCCTCGGTAAAATTCTGACATTTTGGAACACTACAAATATGGGTGTACCTGGTCTGACCTCGTGCCACTCAGGATATAGAATGTAGAAGTAATTATTTTTAGAGTGGTCATCTCACTCTGTCGTTCAGGTTGAGTGCGGTGGCACAATCTCAACTCACCACCACCTCTACCTCATGGGCTCAGGTGACCCTTCCGCCTCGGCACCTCAGCCTCCCAAGTATCTGGGACTACAGGCATGTACCACCCCATGCCTGAATATTTATTTATTTTATTTTTTGTAAAGACAAGGTTTTGCTATCGAAAAGGGTGTAAGTCGAAGTCAATATAGCCAAAAACTTGAATCCTTCCTAGGAAAAGGAGCAAAGCATTGCAGGAGGGTGTTGC
>NW_007094791.1:0-1067 GCF_000164805.1 Carlito syrichta
GGAGAATTGAGTTCATACAACGTTTGTACACCATACTCATCATACCAGCGAGAAGACAGCTGTACTGTAACCATTAAATAGGGAGGATGTTTTAAGATTGCAAATCCGTTATAAAAGGCATGAGTTAAACAATAGTTAAAAGACATTTTGCACAAGACACCTTATGAACATTATTGTGATAGTCAATTGTAAGCGTTTGATATTCATTCCATACAAGAAAAGCATAAGGGGATTGTAAGTAGGCTCTTGTTTTGTAGGTATGAAATAACAGTTTGTTTATTTCTGATAGGAGTTATAGTTTTTCACTATGTATAAATAATCCACTTTTGATCCATAAATGCACTCTTTCCAATCTGGATACCCAGTGTCTCGTTGGATGAGTAACTAGTCCTTCTCGGTATTAAGTGAGCAAATGAGTATGTTAGATGGGGGCGAAATTCTTGTGACATGATGGGGGAAGTTACCATTTCTCCTGTTTCTTCAACCAAAGATTTTATTTGTTTCCATGCTGGTAGTCGTGAACGGCGAGCACTGAAGACATTACATCTGGAAGCTTGTGGTCTTGTACAGGACAGCCAAGGATGCAGAATATTCTCATCCTGTAGTGAAAGATTTTTCATCTGGTGGCTCAAAGTTGTTCTCTCCTTGGGTGAATCATGGTGAAGTTGTGACTCAGCAAGCAGTGGGCGTTTCTGAAGCAATGAGGAAGGTTCTTCCTCCTGGTGACTAGCAGGCATGTTGTCACGTCTAGTGTTTCTCTGAATCGGTAGTATTCTCGCCACTTGTTTTTTTCCTGGATCAATGTAGGCATGTCGGATAACTAGATCAGGAATCCAAATAGGAGTAGATTCTTTTTTGTGGATATATGCAAGCAAATCCCCTCTCACTATTTAGCAATGTATCAGGCTCTCTCCATTGGGCTGTAAGGAGATCCTTCCATCTTATCATAGGTTTAACATTGTCATAGATGAGTTGCCCGAGAATTTATATTTAATAATTTATTAGCGAGAAGCGTGATTTATATATGGTGAGGAAAGTTATATTAATATACCCCTCTATTAATTTAT
>NW_007094792.1:0-924 GCF_000164805.1 Carlito syrichta
TTCCCAAGTTGCCCAGGTGGGTCTCAAACCCACGGGCTCAGGCAATCCACTCACCTCAGCCTCCCAAAGGCACAGGATTAGAGGCTGAGCCACCGAGCTCAGCCTATTTTTTAATTTTATCTTGGAAAATATAGTTTATTTAGAATGTACATTGGAGAAAGGGAGAGAGAAAGAGAGGAGATTCATTTCTCCAAGGTAGAGGGGGATCCAAAGCTAGGAAACATGGCTTAGTTATAGCTCCAAGAGTCACATCCACACCAGAGTTTATCAAAGCAATAGCCACATATTTTTAATACAGTATGTTTGGGGAAAGCCCCTTACCTTTGTGACTAGTTTATATGTGTTACTTGAATTTTTTCTTATCTATGACGTGCAAAGTAGCTACAGATACTGTGTTAATGTCAAGTGTCTTAACCACAAAATCAGGGAATTTGGACTTAAAGTCTGAAATTGGAATGCTGGCAACCTTCCCTTTGGCCAGGAAAACGAGTAGGGCCACAGCATCTGTCTTTTAAAGTAGACCTTGCTCTTTGGGGGTTTATTCATGCCATGTTCTTGATAGAAGCTATGGGCCCTTAGAACCATTATTAAACTTAACTCTGGAGATGAAAAACAGTCCTCGTCAGTTTTCTTTTTCAAAGACGTTTAATAGGCCTATCAGCAGTCTCATTGCAGATTTTTCTTTGAAAATACCTTGTTTCATTGCAGCCATAAAGAAGGACAAATATATGGACTTTTCAGCCACTTGGATGGATTTGGAGTTGATCATACTTAGTGATTTATCACAGAAACAAAGAACTGAGTTCCATATGTTCTCACTCATAAACAGATCTTGAACATTATAATGCTATAAGAAAGCGATTGCAGTAGTAGGAAACTGCCAGGGGAGGGGGGGCCTGGGATGGTAGATGAGGGAAACTGGTA
>NW_007094793.1:0-769 GCF_000164805.1 Carlito syrichta
GGTCCCCAAGACTTGAGGCGAATCAGGGACTAGTGGCACACCTGTACTTGAGACGGAGCTGGGATTCACGGCCCCCTAGACTTGAGAAGCTGGGGATGGAGGCGTTCCCTCCGTGAGGCGATGCAGGGACTCATGGCGCCCCTAGACTTGAGGTGAAGCTGGGGTTCACGGTCCCCTAGACATGAGGCAAAGCTGGGATTCACGGCCCCCTAGATGTGAGGCAAAGCTGGGGTTCACGGCCCCCTAGACTTGAGGCGAAACTAGGCTTCATGGCCCCTGAGACTTGAGGCAAAGCTGGGCTTCACGGCCCCCAAGACTTGAGGCGAATCAGGGACTAGTGGCACCCCTGCACTTGAGACGAAGCTGGAGTTCACAGCCCCCTAGACTTGAGGCAAAGCTGGGGCTGGAGGCATGCCCTCCGTGAGGCGAAGCTGGGGCTCGTGGGAGACCTAGCCTTGAATAGAGACTAAGAATCCCATCCTCTTACACTTGAGGCTAATCTGGGGTTCACGGACCCCTACCTTGCATAGAACCTGGGAGTCACATAATCTTAGAATATCCAAGAGACACGCTTAACGAAATTGGAACAAGCAACCAATTCCTGATCAAACCTCAAGTGCTCATGTCATAAGAGATAAGTTAGACAAGTGGGACCTCATCAACTGAAAGCTTCTGCAAGCACAAGAACCATCAAGAGAGCGGGGAGACAGCCCACAGAATGGGAAAAATTATTTATCCACTTTTTATCTGCCAAAGGCTTATCATCCAG
>NW_007094794.1:0-823 GCF_000164805.1 Carlito syrichta
CGGATATGTGACTTCTACATTTGAGCCTCTCTCTTCCACACAAAAAGGCACATTTCATAAGCTCCTGCTAAACTATGTTTGTTTACTTTTGAATTCACTTTTAAATTGTTCACTTTTGAGTACATAATTTTACAAAAAGGGAAAAGTATTTTAAAAACATGGGAGGAAGAAGGCAGGTCAGAAAGAAAAAGATGAAGCATATATCTATGCTGTTTTGATTTTCCTTAAATTAGATTACCTCCATCTCCACATTTGTACAGGGTAGATTGAAATAACTGCTGTTACCTGGCACAGATTACAACAATTTTTATGTATATTACTGCATTTTGTTTCATCTGAATATAATTTATACTTTGCAAATTTGACTTTCAAATTCTGGTTTTCTTAGACATTGACTGTCCACCATTTAAGGCAATTAAACATTCATCATTAACAACTAACAGGGTTCTGTAACACAGTATTAAGGCCATAGTTCCACTCCAGTAAATAACTGTTCAAATTTCTCTGTACCTTGTGCCCTGGCCTGAACACTACTCATTGACCACAACAAATTGACAACCTGACCTCCAACCCACAAGTAGCTTGACCTCTTCATTTCATTCTGCCCATTGCTCTTTTCTAATGTTATATTTGTGTGTGATCTACAAATTCCAATTCTGTAACACATTGGAGTTTGTTTTCAGAAGTTGCATCCTTCAGTAACTGTCTCCTGCTTATCTTTCTGGCCGTGGCCCTTCCTCGGAACTTGCTCCATGACACCTTGGTGACTGACTGTCAATCTGGTATGGCTCCAGGTTTCCTCCTTTCCTGGGCACTGCTCTCA
>NW_007094795.1:0-1063 GCF_000164805.1 Carlito syrichta
TCACAGTTGTCTCCCTTTATTTACAAGTGATACATTGCAAGAACCCCACAGTGGATACCTTAATCCTCAGATAATACCAAACTCCAAATATACGGTGTTTTAAAATACATATATACCTATAGCAAACTTTCATCTTTTCACTTAAAGAACTATGTGGTTTGTTTTTTGTCCTTTCAGCATGCTTGAGTTCCTTGTGGATCCTGGATGTTAATTCTTTGCTGGATATACATTTGGCAAATGCTTTTTTCCTATTCTGTGGGCTATCTCCCCACTCTCTTGATGGTTCCTTTTGCTTTCCAGAAGCTTTTTAGTTTGATAAGGTACCACTTATCTATCTTGTTTTATTGGTTGCCTTTTCTGATTTTTGTAGGGGTGTCTCCAGCATTTTCTAAGATTCTTACAGTTTGAGGTTTTACTTTTAGGTTTTTGACACACTTAGAGTTGATTTTTTGTGTATGGCAATAGGTAGGGGTCCTATTTCAATCTTATGCTTGTGGTCAGCCAGTTTTCCCAGCACCATTTACTGAATAGGTTCTCCTCTCCCCCTGTGGATGTTGGGGGAGGCTTTTTTCAAATATGTGATGGTTGAGAAATTGAGGCTGTGCTTCCGGAATTTCTATTCCTAATTTCTAATCCTAATTTCTATCATTTCCATTGGTCTATATGCCTGTTCTTGTACCAATACCAGTTGTTATGATTATTGCAGCCTTATGATAAACTTTCAAGTGTGGAAGTGTGATACCTCCTGCTTTGTTTCTTTTGCTATTCATGGTAGCTTTTGTTTCCTTATGAATTTCTGTATTGCCATTTCCAGGTCTGTTGGTAAGGGGTATTGAGTTAAAACTGCCTTGGGTAGGATAGACATCTTAGCAATGTTGATTCTTCCTACCCATAAGCATGAAATATTTTTCCATTTGTTTGTGACTTCTTGGATTTCATTGATAGCGATTTTTAGTTTTCATTGTAAAGTTCTTCCAGTTCTCTGGTTAGGAAGATACCTAGGTAGTTCATCTTTTTTTGTGGCTATTGTGAATTGGATTGTGCTTTTTATTTGGTTCTCTGG
>NW_007094796.1:0-953 GCF_000164805.1 Carlito syrichta
TCGCTGTCTCCACCCCAAGTCCCTGCAAAAGACTGATTTTGTGTATGGCAAAATAATTTCCTTCTTTAAAAAATTTTAAAGATGTGAAGTACAATTCAGGATTTGGCTTACAAGTGATCATCATAGAGGTAAAGTTTGAGCCTCCCTTTGATTCCCACTTCACCTGGTTTGAGATCAGATACCTTTATTGATATTGTGTCCCTTTCCCCCTACCCTGGCAATATATCACTACTGCCAATGGAAAACAATTTCTTAAAATGATTTGAATTAGTGGCACCTTATGAAACTAAAATCTTATTTATCATTTAGTTAATATTTTATTTCTATCACTTTTTTTAGTATGAAAATGTTTTATTATTTAAAATTATTATTATTATTATTATTTGATTTGGAGTCTCACTCTGTCGCCCAGACTGGAGTGCAGCCGCTCCCGGCCACCGCAGCCTCGACCTGCTGGGCTCTGTCGATCCTTCTGCTTCAGCCTTCCGAGAAGCCGGAATCACAGGCACGCGCTACCACACCCAGCTAACTTTGATTTGTTGTAGAGATGAGGTCTCTTTTTAATGTAACTAATAGGTTAGTTTAAAAATGACTTTAGAAGGAAAAACCTTGTGTAATAATATATTAACTTCTACCAAATTTCTTCACAAATGTTGCTTTCTCAGGAATGTCTTCTCTGATGTCTTGATTTCTTTAGAAGCCCTCATTCTATAGCACTTCATAAATTAGTTTCAGGACAGTAATTACAGTTTGTAATTATAAATTTATTTTGCATGGTTTTTTGGTTAATGTCTATTACTCTAGACTACAAGTGCCAATAAGTCAAAGTTTTTTGTGTCTTTTTCACATGCAATTTATACCTCTGGAGACTAGCAACGTGTGTCTGTATAATAGCCTTCCAAGAAATATATTCTATATTATGATAAATACGGAAATATAATTTATTAATAGCT
>NW_007094797.1:0-779 GCF_000164805.1 Carlito syrichta
GGAATGGTTCTAATTTTTGTCCTTTTAGGAGTATGCTGGCTGTGGGTTTCTTGTAGATGGCTTTTACTATTTTGAGGTATGTTCCCCATATACCTAGATGTTCAAGGGTTTTTATCAAGAAGGGGTGCTGGATTTTATCAAAAGCTTTTTCTGCATCTAATGATATAATCATGTGGTTTTTGTTTTGACATCTGTTGATGTATTTAATTATATTTATGGTTTTACGAATGTTGAACCAGCCTTGCATCCCAGGAATGAAGCCTACTTGGTCATGATGGATGATTTTTGAGATGTATTGCTGAATCCGATTTGCTAGGATCTTGTTGAGAATTTTAGTATCTATGTTCATCAAAGATATTGGCCTGTAGTGCTCTTTCTTTATTGGATCTTTACCTGGCTTGGGTATCAATGTGATGTTGGCTTCGTAAAATGATTTGGGGAGAGTTCCATCTTTTTCAATCGCCTGGAATACCTTCAGTAGGATTGGTATCAGCTCCTCCTTAAATGTCTTGTAGAATTCTGCTGGAAAGCCATCTGGTCCAGGGCTTTTTTTTGTAGGAAGTTTTCTTATTATGTAGTCAATTTCCTTGATTGTTATTGGTCTATTTAGGGTCTCAATTTCTTCTTGTTCCAACTTAGGTAGGTTGTGTGAGGTCAGAAAGTCCTCCATTTCATTAAGGTTTTCAAGTTTGTTTTCATACAAGTGTACGTAGTAGTCTCTAATGATCTTTTGTATTTCTTCAGGGTCAGATGCGACTTCATCTTTTTGTGTTTCTGAT
>NW_007094798.1:0-1361 GCF_000164805.1 Carlito syrichta
GGATTACTCTAGTCTCAGACAGTACTCTAGAACAAGAAACACGACTTATCTATCTACTGTAAGCAACTAGGACACCATACAAAATATATGTAACAAAAGTTGCTACATATTGGAAACAAATAGCAAATCACTACTGTCACAAAGAGAAGAAAAAGAATGAGGTGAGCTCTAAAATTACATCAGCTTCCTGCCTACAGTTTTCAGGTCACCACACAGAGTAAAAATAAAAACCAAACAAGTCTAACTTACATTATTGTAAGATTAAGAAAAAAATACATCAGAGTAGAGGAAGTTGAAGGCAATTAGAATTTGTGGAGCAGAAGACTGTAGGAGAAGGAGCTATAGAAAAATTGAGATTCAGAAACCTTCACAGAGTTCCCATGAGCCTTTGACTGAGTTCTAATCTGTTCATATGTGAGAAGAAATTTCTTCAAAGCCAGAAAATCACCATCAGAGAGCAGTTGTCTAAAGAATTCCCTGCGTACAAACAGAACAGGGAATATTTCATGTTTTTGTCAGTGCAAATGGAAAGGTCTCCAAATAGATATTAGAAAGAACATTTAGATGAATATTACCTCAGTAGCATCAGTATTTGGGCTATACTAGACTTGTAGTAATGCCTGCTCTGGAGGACAAGAGGTAGAGAAGTCAAGAGGTAGAGAGTGCCAGATTTTTTCTAAGAAACATGAAAACTCAATTATATATCCAAAGAAAGTCCAAAATTCCTCAAATAAATCCTACAATTAAATTAAATCTAACATCTAATCAAAAATCACCTGCGTTTCAAAAAATCAGACACATATGATCTATAGAGAGGACAAAAATCAATAAACAGCTTTAGAAATTATACAGAAAAGTTGGAACTAGTAGATAATGCTAGCAGATAAAATTTTCTTTCTCATTGGTCTCTTATGCTTTCACATATCTTGTAAGGCACACTGGTTTTTGTTGTTTTCAACAATGTTTCTATAGACAACAGCTTTGGTGATACAGACTTTTCCTCCCTAAGTAGCAAATAATAAGTCTGTTTATAGCTTTAAAATAAAGAGACAGTGTCTCACTCCAGAACAAAATGCAGAAATCCTAAATGCCTAGTATATTTTTTTAAATGTCTCACTCTAAGGCAGAGCAGATGGGCTTACTGTCCATTATAAGAGATTCAAGTTTTCTAATTCAAGGTTTATCTCCTGTAGATCAACATATTTTGTGTTTTATAGACAGGGTCTCATTTTGTTGCCCTGTCTGGCTTGCAGTCGTGGTTTCATTCTCAGATTCTTGGGCTCAACGATCCTCCTTTCTCAGCTTCCTGAACAGCTAGAGGTGCCAGTGTGTTCCAGGCATGGGATCTTGCTACGCTTATC
>NW_007094799.1:0-1076 GCF_000164805.1 Carlito syrichta
CGATTTATTGAGAGGACAGAAAAGCTCCCAGAATGGGAGGAGACCCGAGAGGGTTGCCTGAAAACTTATAAGGAATGGGAAAGATATAATATACTATACTTAGCAAACACTATATCCTGAAGGTATCCTTATTTATATCAAAACTTGTGTTGTTGGCTAAATAAAAAATAAAAGAGGATTGAAGAAATCACCGTGAATTTTTTAGATTACAAATTCTTTGGAATTGAATGTTGATTATATTGTATTTGGTATCACTAATTAATTTTAAATTGATTTCAAATTATTTTCTCCTTGGCTTTTTGTTTTTGTAAAGATTTCAGTATATGCAAAACTATTATATAAAAACTATTATCAAGGTTTTAAAAAATTATTAAAACATGTATTACCTACATATGCATGAAATTGTTTACCACAAACATAAAAAGAAATGATAAATGTGCATAAATTAGAAGTATATCCAAATGAGTTATATAAAAGTGAAATGAAATTTTTGTGACTACCATGTTTAAACAAACACACTCTAACCTGCTTTCTAGATTATTTATTTATTTATTGAGATGGAGTCTCACTTTGTTGCCCAGGCTAGAGTGAAGTGGCACACTCATGATCACCACAGCCACAACATGCTAGGTTCAGGTGATCCTTCTGCCTCAGCCTTCCAAGTAGCTGGAACTACAGGCAGGTGCCACCATGCCTGGCTAATTATTTGATTTATTGTAGAGACAAGGTCTCACCAAGTTGCCCAGATTGGTCTCGAAACCGTGAGCTCAGGCAATCTTCTTGCCTCAGCCTCCCAAAGTGCTGGGATTACAGACTTGCGCCATTGTGCCCAGCCCTGATATTTATACATCAATTCACCATGTATTGTATTTTACTATGAAAAATGCGGTAGGCAGACCAGTTTCTAAACCAGAAAAGAGTAGCATTCAAAATAAAACAGGATGTGCAATTGGGAGTGTTCAAGTATATATAGAGATGTTGTATAACAGCTATGCATTTTTAAAAAGTCAAATTTAGTTAAAAACTAATTTTACCCTGCATAATGATCAATAACATTTTCTTCTTAGCTGTCTCTT
>NW_007094800.1:0-1238 GCF_000164805.1 Carlito syrichta
CGAGAGCTCTTTTATTTTTTTCCAATTGATACTTGCTTTACTGTCAGTAAGCAGCTATGAGGGTGTTATTTTTGTGCTTACAAGAAAGGCTGCCCCTTTTTTGTTCTGATCATTCTAGAGAAGAGAAATATGATTATCATATGTGCTTATGATTATATTATTTAATTTTGGGGCAAAATTTTTATAATTAGATTTCATCTTGGTTTGGTCATTTGGTTGAACAGAATCTATCCCCTTCCCTTGCCTGCATTTCAAAGACTGTTGAAGACACCCTAAAACCCGAGGTAAAGCCAAGTGAAAGCCAGACAGAGCTATGTCTTTGAAGCTGAGGACAACAAATGTATCACATTGAAGATAAAGGCTGAGAGGTTATTGAAATAGCACTAAATAGAACATATGATCCAAATCAATAAAGGCAAAATATTTACTGTCTGATGATAAGATGGAGCTAATAATTTCAGTAGTATTGATTATGGGTCTTTAATGTGTGGGACCACAGGAAAAAATTTGCAGTAACCTATTGTAAGGTGCCATAAGTTTTCCAGGTTTAAGAACCTCAAAATCAGTCTTTTAAATGAAGAACTAGTGGGGTTAATCACTATTTCCCTCTTTAAATATTTCTTCTATTATAGGTTGAAGAGGCTTTAATAGAGTATGAGGTGCATACATTTTCACTTTTCAGTATTCTACCACGTGGTGATGCTCTTGCTTACTTTGCTTGTTTAGACTTTTACAAAGCTCAACTTTCAAACTCTTCGATCTGTGGGAAAGAGAGATATATATACACATACATATATACACATATATACACACATATATATGTAAAGCACAAACAATAATTTTACATATTATTCTGAGAGAGCAAATTTTTTACTTACCCTTTATATTTACCTATAAATATAATCTTTGATAGTCTAATTACAGGACTTTATACAAGATTATTGTATTCACAGTTCAAAGAATGCTGTTAACAGCTTATGCCAAGTGAGCATCTGATTGGAACCAAGAGAATACTGCTTTCTACATTCCTAATGATTTCCATTTCAATTGTATAGCTTTTGTTTCACAGTTATTATCACTATCAACATTTTCGTTTTTCCCCTGTTATAATAAAGCACAAGAAAATGTTCAGTTATTTTGCATATACTGACATACTTTGGACTGGAAAGCACCCTTATTAGATATGAGATGTGAGCTGTGCTTATCATTAAAATGTTCAGATACTATATTAGAAGATG
>NW_007094801.1:0-1287 GCF_000164805.1 Carlito syrichta
ATACACACAACAACCTGGATGGAGTTAAGGGCATTATACTTTGTGAAAAAAAGTGAGTCTCAAGAGATCATCATTCTAAGTAATCTGACTCAGAACCAGAAAACTAAGCACCATATGCTCTCACCCACATGTGGGAGCCAAACAGTCACAAGGATGCAAATGACAGACACTGGGATGCTAATGGGGGTGGGGTAGGGCTCAGAAACTACATACAGGACACAATGTTCACTACCTATACATGTCACACATTTGTGTGTAAAATAAATAAATAAACCCCAAATCTAAAATAAAAAAAAATTTTAGAAGGGAATATGCCATTTGATTCAATTTATATAAACACTCTTAAGATGACAAAACTATAGTCACTTTAGGAATGGAGAAAATACTTTGGTTGCCAAGGGACGGGGGATTGGAGGAGTGAGATACAAATATTAATGTAGGGAGATCCTGGTGATGAATCAGTTCTGAATCTTGGCTGTGGTGGTACCTAATCAAATATACACATGTGATAAAATTGCACAGGACCACACACACATGCACACACACACAATTTAAATGGTGAAAAAATTGAATAAGTTCTGTAGTCTAGTTAACCCTACTACACTCATGTCAGTTTCCTGGCTTTGGTACTGACCTACAGTTAGTCAGATAAAATGCTACCACTAAGGGAAGCTGGGTGAAGGATACACAGGACTGTAAGTACAAATGATCCCTAACTTAAAATTGTCCATTATAACAATTCTCCAACTTTACCATGGTGCAAAAGTGACAGGCACTTAGTGAAACCATACTTCAAGTACTCATACGACATTTGATTTTTATCTTTAGTATTCAATAAATTACATGAAATAGCTCTTCACCATGAAGCAGGTCTTGTGTTAGATGATTTTGCCCAACTGTCATTTAGTGAGCACATTGCAGGTAAGGTTGCTCAGTTCTGAGGTTCAGCAGCAGGTGTAGCAAATACAGTTTAAATTTACAGCATTTTCAGTTTAAGATGGATTTATCAGGATGTTGAAGAGCATCTAACTTTTTTCTAACTTCCTGAGTGCATAGAATTATTTAAAAATTTTAAAAAGTTTATTTTTAAAAATAGGTGCATACTAAAAAGAGTATCCTGACGCCACTTGTTATTTGTTTGACATGTTAGCGATAGCCATCATGGCCAGTTTGAAGGGGTATCTCACTCTTGAGTGGGCCCTAAGCATTGGGCACTCCAGCATAAAGAGAAGAAATAATGTTGACACAACTAACAGGGAGAGAGAGGGCAGGGGAATAAGGGGCACG
>NW_007094802.1:0-1418 GCF_000164805.1 Carlito syrichta
AATCCTAGAAATCACTCTAACTTTTTAAAGAAAGATATGGTTTACTCCAGAAAGTCAATTCTACTAGTTTGTCTCTTCAGTCTATAAAACTGTGCTGGTAAATATATATGTGTCATCCTTAGTCACCTAGAAAATTATGAGGGACACAAAAGCATCCCCAGTTTATTAAGAAAAAAAAAACATTGTGGAAAGAACACTAAGTAGAAAGGTAAAGGACAGTAGCATATAATATCAGTGCCCATTTCTGAAATTAACTCAATGCAAAACTAACATCATTTCTTGGTCAACAAATTAGAATGACAAATTATAAAGGGCAACCATGCAGTCTTGCAGTTTTTGTGACTAAATCTATATATACAAGATAAACAAACAAAAATATCACCCTCTGTCCAAGAAGTCGCTGCCAACAGTGATGCCTGGGGATGAACCATTCACTTAAATTATTTTTTGAGTACCTACTTAATGACAGGCATGGTTATAGGCACTGGGCTTGCAGGAGTGAACAAGTCAGACCCAGGCCTTGCTCTCACAAGGCCTGTATCATGTTGGAGAAAAGACACTAAATAATAAACAAGACACCTGCAGACATGTCAATGGATAAGAGGATGGTAAGACAGAAGAAAACTCTGGGGGTGAGGAGCTACTTTAGACAGGGCATCGGGAGGACCTTTCTGAGTATATGCTACTTAAAAATTGAGATTATTCTGGAATCCACATATTCTTTTAAATAATTTCTTCAAAAAATTAAAAAAAAAATTTTTAGAGACAAGGACTCACTATGCTGCCCAAGCTGGTCTCAAACTCCTGACCTCAAGTAGTCCTTCCACCTCAGGCTCTGAGACACTGGAATGACAGCTGTGAGCTCCTTTAAATTGTTTCAAATTCTTGCTTTCAACTTTAAATCACAAACTTTCTTTTGAACACATTTTCTTTCAAACATTCCAGCAGAGTTCATTTTTTCCCATCCAACTGACAGTTCAGTCAGTCTTGAGTAAGGGGGATGGACAAGTGTTGTCTTGGAGGACCACCATTTTTATCATGAGAGCAATGAATCAAAATGTGCCAGACATGTGGAAACAGATACTAGTCTGGAGTTTTTTTTTTCTTTTCACAAAATTGGGAAAAAATAATACACCTATATAAATTTCCATTTACTTTTACATTTAACATTATGTCTATAGAAATATTACAATTTTGTCAACTACTCTTTGAATAATTTTGATAAATACCTAACAATCATAAAAGGAATAAACTGAGCTGGGCTCGGTGGCTCAGCCTGTAATCCCAGCACTTTGGGAGGCTGAGGTGAGTGGATTGCCTGAGCCCGCGGGTTCGAGACCCGCCTGGGCAACTTGACGAGACCTCATCTCTACAATAAATCAAAAATTAGCCAGGCGTGGTAGCGTGCACCTGTAGTT
>NW_007094803.1:0-758 GCF_000164805.1 Carlito syrichta
CCAACAGAAATTCAGCTCAAACAAAGAAAATGGTGGTTTCCTGTAAGGGCCAGGGGGTCATTCTTCCAGAAAGGAAGAATGGAGCCCTTGAGGTGGCAGAAGGGGAGCTGGCCTGGGGTTGACAGACTCTGGGGGCTGAAGTCTGGCCAGGACTGATTCCATCTTGCACTGTGACATTCTTCAGTGGTGTGGTTTCACACTTTTAAAGACAAAGATGGCCTTTCTCCATTGAGAAAGGTAGCTGTAAGTCCCTCCAGAAGAATATCTTTCCAGATCTATTGGATCAAAAACTCCCGAGGAATGGTTCTGAATGGAAGAGTTTGGGTCACCCTCTATCCCTCAATAAGTCATTGTGGCCAAGGAGATGGTGCTCTGCCACAGGTCCATCTCCAGCTGCAAACTCTACCCACCAGAACAAGGGGGGACAGCATAGTCATTGCCACCCAGAGGATATCTTTGAGCCAGGCCAATTCACCATTTGAAACTCCAAACAACAGAGAAGTCTAGGGAAATAAAGATTTATCCTCAACCCCATCACCCCTAAAAGAACAGTGTTGTGTGAACATTTCTCGTTTGTTTTTAAACACATACACTTTAACTGTACAATATTGTCAGAGCTGCTTCACAAATAGATGACTTTGAAACCTACCTGGAGAAACAAGGCTGGAAGACACAGAAACAATGCTCACATCTGAGGTTTAGCCTACATGAGAACTGTTTCGGTTCCTGAATGTCCTCAGAAATGAAGTACACTTCAG
>NW_007094804.1:0-747 GCF_000164805.1 Carlito syrichta
CGTACACTTGTATGAAAACAAACTTGAAAACCATAAGGAAATGGAGGACTTTCTGACATCACACAACCTACCTAGGTTGGAACAAGAAGAAATTGAGACCCTAAATAGACCAATACCAATCAAGGAAATCGACTATGTAATAAGAAAACTTCCTACAAAAAAAAAAACCGTGGTCCAGATGGCTTTCCAGCAGAATTCTACAAGACATTTAAGGAGGAGCTGATACCAATCCTACTGAAGGTATCCAGGCGATTGAAAAGATGGAACTCTCCCCAAATCATTTTATGAAGCCAACATCACATTGATACCCAAGCCAGGTAAAGATCCAACAAAGAAAGAGAAGTACAGGCCAATATCTTTGATGAACATAGATGCTAAAATTCTCAACAAGATCCTAGCAAACCGAATTCAGCAATACATCTCAAAAATCATCCATCATGACCAAGTAGGCTTCATCCCTGGGATACAAGGCTGGTTCAACATTCGTAAAACCATAAATGTAATTAAACACATCAACAGATGTCAAAACAAAAACCACATGATTATATCATTAGATGCAAAAAAAGCATTTGATAAAATCCAGCACCCCTTTTGGATAAAAACCCTTGAACATCTAGGCATACGGGGAACATACCTCAAAATAGTAAAAGCCATCTACGAGAAAACCACAGCCAGCATACTCCTAAATGGACAAAAATTGGAACCATTTCCCCTGAAAACTGGAACAAGACAAGGATGCCCACTCTC
>NW_007094805.1:0-905 GCF_000164805.1 Carlito syrichta
AGTCATGAAAATGACAATACAAAGAAAAATGTTCTCAAAACTATTCTTGCACTGAAATATCATTAAATCCAACCAAATTAGCAGCCTGTGGGTAATGTCTTTACTTCTTCTGCATCAGAATAATGTCAAATACAGGTGTTTCTTTCTCTAAAAAATTTAATGCTGTAATGTAGTGCCTAGGTTTTAGTCAAACCCTACCACATACTAGTTCTCTGCTTGAGTTGATTACTTGACTTCTAGTTCTTAAGAGATTTACAAGCTCTAAAAACTGAAAAGATTATAGTTCTCACCTTAGTTTCATGCAATATAGTTCCAAATGAAACCAATCTAAACCTTAATATAAGTGAAGACATCCAATAAAATTTTAATTATTTCATTATAATCACATTGATTCTTTGTGAAAAATATCAAATTTTAATTTATTTCTTTAGGAAGGACTTTTTTTGTTCTGTGTTTTGATTTAATTTGGCCTATCTCTAAAACAATTCAGCATTCTTTAATGTGCTATAAGACTCAAGTAAATTCATTATAAAATGAGTAATAGAGTATTTATATCTTCAGTGTGGTTCTTATTACATCATGTGCATTCAAAAAGTGTTAGCTATCATTAATTTACTATTATTGTTATCATCTTAATTATTAATGTCACCTTGAAGTTATCATCATGAGGATTAATTTTAGTGATTCATGTAGACACCTAGTATGGTAACCAGCACAGAATAAATGGTAAGAAATTGTGTTTCCTTCTCATTCATGCCCATTCCAGTATTTTACCACAATCCCTGACACTCCAGCATTCACTGAGTATCAAATAATTCAATTATGTACAATAAAATTCTTATCATTGTATTGAGAAGATGAAATGTAAGGAGTTGGGTTTGTTGGCTTACATTTGGAATCCCAGC
>NW_007094806.1:0-601 GCF_000164805.1 Carlito syrichta
CATTTTTACACACAACCTGGAGGATATCTTTCTAATATTAAAAGGACACAAAACTGGCAGCCAGAGCAAAAGGTATGCTGAAAAAGAATTATCATTAAATTCTAAAGAGATCAATTCTTTGAGGAGGAAGACTGTTTATTTTTCTGCACACTTATCCAGAGTCTGCCTATATATGAGGTATATATATTTTTTGGAGAGCAGGCCCCTTTAGTACAGGTTTCCCCTGCTAGATATCTGTTCTAGGAACCCATCAGCATCAGTGTACCAGCTAGTGTTGTTGTGAGAGGCTGCCTTTGGCTTCAGATAATTTTTTTTTAGAGTTCTTTCATAATGAGTGATTTGAGCACACTTGTCCACACTGCACTTAATGTTCAGCAGTTTTTGAACACAACCTGCATGACCCCTGTGCCCCACCTTCCCTATTCACCCAATCTTATCCTGAGCAACTATTTTTTGTTTTCCCAATGAAAAAAAGTCCTCAAAGGGAAACATTTTGCTGATGTGGAAGAGGTGAAATAAAAGGCAACAGAAGTACTAAAAGGCATCAAAATTAATGAGTCTGTGGAAAAAGTGTCTTAACAGGTGTACTGCATGAAACAGA
>NW_007094807.1:0-866 GCF_000164805.1 Carlito syrichta
TACCTGCATAATCAATGTTTGTATACCTAACCCTGAATTGTGTTCCACATCTTTATAACAAAAAAAATTAAAAAGAGAAACTTAAGAAACAATCAATTCTCAAAACTCACCTTCATGTCAAGAGGAAGTAATAAACTAACAATCTAAACACTAGGTCTAGTTTCACATTATACACTATTTCAAACATATTTTTATTCAACTTGGAACTAATTTTCCTTCCAAATAAATGTAGAGATCACTACACTCTTTTTTATCTTTCAAATTGCAAAAAGGAAATCTATGTTCCATTTTTGAAAGAAGAACTGAGGAGACAGACATAATGAAATGATACTTTGTGTAGAATACAGCAAATAACTGAATCAAATCAACCAAAATTTTAATGATGAAAGATAAAACTCCATTTGTAAAACTCTATAAGCCAGGCTAGTGAGTCAGTAAACATTGTCACAATTATGCTCATGTGTACCTTTGGGGTGACTTTAAGTCACAAGTCAATGTTTTCGCAACTGCTAAGGATGACTGATTATAGCCTAAAATCATAGTGCCACTAGCACAGTGAGAAAACGTCAAAAATGGTACCAACACACTGTCCCATCTCAGCTTGTCACTCCTGAAAAATTATACTTATTTCTAAAATACAAATACAAAAGACAAGGCAACCAGTAAATTAACAATTATGAATTGTTTTCTATTTTAGCAGCTACACGTACCATTCAGCTTTCTTTACAGAAGCCCTGTTTATTTATAATGTAATGTATTATACAAAAGGATTTACAATGTGCAAAAGATTCACACAGATGTCCTTTAATTAATAAACCCCTACTTAATTTTTAATACAATATGATTCATCACATTTCAATTTACTT
>NW_007094808.1:0-898 GCF_000164805.1 Carlito syrichta
ACAAGACCTTACGATCAATGAGTACTTTGAATGTAAATTAATTATACCCTCCAATCAAAAAACATAGAGTGGATATTAAAAGAAAAAAACCTGACTGTAGACCTCTGCCTACAAGACACTTATTTCATCTTAAAGGACACACACAGACTGAAAGTGAATGAATGAACAACATGCTATGCAAATGGAAACCAAAGGAGGGAAAAGGGGTACATACTTACAGTTATAAGAAACTAAAGAAACATTAGGTCAAAACAATAAAAAGATAAAAGGTTATGTAGTGATTAAAAATCTATTCATTAAGAAAATAACAACTATATATAGTATACACCCAATACTAAAGCAATACAATATATAAAATAAACATTAAAGGACTTGAAGGGAGACACAGACTATGACACAACAGTAGGATATTTAAATAATCTGTTTTCAAACAGAGTTATTATACAGACAGAAAATTCATAATGCAATAAGGAGACATTGGACTTGAACTGATTTTGACCAAATGAACCTAACAAACACATAGAGAGTATTCCATCCAATAGTAACAGAATACACAATCTTCTCAAGGGTACAAGAAAGATACATCATGTGTTTGACCCCAAAAATAGTTTTAACAATAAAGAAATTATATCAACTCATTTCTGACTACATTGATATTACAAAATTATTAACAGGAGGAATAATGGAAAAATTAACAAATACGTGGAAATTAATCAATGTGCTTTTAGAACAACTATTGGGTCAAGTAAATTTGGGAGGCCAAGGTGACAGGATTGCCTGAGCCCATGAATCAGAACAGCCTGGCAACTTTGTGAGACCTCATCTCTACATAAATAAAAAGTTAGCCAGGTTTGGTAGCGCACACCTGTAGTTGCAGCTACTTGGAGGCTGAGAGAGA
>NW_007094809.1:0-992 GCF_000164805.1 Carlito syrichta
CGAGTGGTTTCTTATCAGAGAGGCCTCGAGCCGGGCTCGGTGGCTCAGCCTGTCATCCCGCGCCTCTGGGAGGCTGAGGTGAGTGGATGGCCTGAGCCCGCGGGCCGGAGCCCCGCCCGGGCGGCGAGACCTCATGTCTACGATAAACCAAAAAATCAGCCGGGCGTGTGAGCGCGCGCCTGTAGTTCCGGCTCCTCGGGAGGCTGAGGCGGAAGGATCGCCGGAGCCCCGCAGCTCGAGGCTGCGGTGGCCGGGAGCGGCCACCGCACTCCGGTCTGGGCGACGGAGTGCGACTCCGACTCCAAAATAATAATAATAATAATAATAATAATAAAAGAGGCCTCGAAGCGTGCTCTCATGGTCTTGGGCGGACGTTCTTCCCTTGGTAACTCGACTCACCGTCTTCTGAGTCCACAGAACCGGGAGACTGAGTAAAAGGTGGTCTGTCCTTGTCGACCCGTGACGTGCAGCTTCTAGGGATCTGTCTCTCACCCGTATCGCGTGAAGCGCACATCGGGAAAAAGGCTTAGTCCGTCGAGTTGCCTTTCTTCCGGTCTGGTCTCTGGGTTCCCTGGGCTCTGCCGAGTTCATGTCTGTCTCCAGCTGGCCAGACCCCGGCCTGCTCTTGGGCTGCTTCAGTTGAAAGACCTATCTTCTGCCTGCTCCCTTGAGTGTACACGGTTTCTACCTACCGCAGACTCCTTGCGAAGCATATTCCCGCCGATTTCTTTTTTCGGTGCTCGTTAACAATAACGAAAGCTTTACGTGTTTAGTAAATCAGACGCCATTCCGGGTCAGAAAGGAGTTTGAACGATCACGATGTGTCATATAATTGCACCGAGGCGGGCACGATTAGGAATACTTCCTAGCTTAAAGTGTATCTCCTAAGTAGACAGTGAGTATTTTTTATTGACATACAGTCATGAAAAGGAAATGATATCTTTTCTTGTTTTGTTTTGATGCGATCGTCAACCCCTTGTTTCGGTTTTCTG
>NW_007094810.1:0-1110 GCF_000164805.1 Carlito syrichta
GCTCAGGCAGGTCTCGAAACCGCGGGCTCAGGCAATCCACTCCCCTCGGCCTCCCAAAGCGCTGGGATCACAGGCTGAGGTACCGAGCCCAGCAAGAAATATTTTTTAAGGATCATGTATGAATTTAGACTGTATCTCAAAAGTATTGATCTCTTAGACAAGATCATATGTATATACTACACTATTCTTTATCTTGAGGGCATGTGACTCTACATACATAAGCATGTAGCATACGTACACATGTGTATTCATATTTGGAGGTGTTTTCTAAATAGGAAGAGGCAATGAACCAACCATGTTGTTCTTTCAGACTTGATCCCCAAAACTTTTCCTTTCTTCCATTTATGGTGAAATCTAGGAAAGAAAATACCGTCATTAATAGAAGCTGATAATGACACATGAATACAAGAACTTTGTACTTGAAAATTAATCTATGGGATTTTTGGCTGTCTATTACCAAAATCGCTACTCTTTAATCATAAAACACAAACAAGGAAATATGATCCTTGTCTGTCCCGCAGGTTTAGCTCATGTGAGAAAAAAAGTCTAATCAATAGTCTGCAAATGAGTACAAAAATATAGTTAGAATGAATAAGGCCTAGTATTCGATTGAGAAAAGGCTGGCTATAAAAAACAACATTCTCTATTTTAAAATATCGAAAAGAGTGGAATGAGAATACTCTTTGCATAAAGAAATAATAAATACTTGAGGTGATACACATTCCAATTGCACGGATTTGATGATTAATCCTTGTATGCATGTATCCAACATCACATGTGCCCCATAAATTTATAAATCTATCATATAATTCATGTACCAATAATTAAATATAAAAAAATTAAAAATTGAGGTCTATATAAAATTCAACGTAGTCTAATCAATTAAACAGTCTTTAGTCATTTAATAGTTTGGGGGTATTTTTTAATTCTGCATTCTCAGGGTCTTAAAAATTATTTGTCCTTTAAATGTATTGAAAATTTTGTCAGTTATATTGAGAGATATCTGACAGGCTGTTTCGTCAACTTTTTTTTTTTTTTTGAGTTGGAGTCTCACTCTGTCGCCCAGACTGGAGTGCAGTGGGCGCTCCCGGCTACCGCAGCCTCGACCTG
>NW_007094811.1:0-617 GCF_000164805.1 Carlito syrichta
CAGGTTAACTGACAAATTAACCAATCCAAGTTGTGCCTGAAAATGATAAGACCCATGACTAGTTATCACCCAGAGAACTGGCCATATACTCGACCCTCTATCCTCTTCCTGATGCCTTTACTCTTGGATTGACTTCCTTCCCTCCCAGCCAAGTTCTAGTAGTCTCAATTCAGTTTTTCATCTAAGAATGCAAAGAGTTTTGGCTAAAGCCAAGTGACTCTAACGATGCTTCTAAAGAATCAGGAAAACAGTCTTCTCTATCCTCCTACAGCATACTCATAACTGAGACCTGAGTTCTGGCAGGTTTTTCTTCCACAACCACTGTATGCTAGAGTTCAGCATCTTAACTTTAGCAGCAAAGGCATAATGGGCAATCTACTCTTTATTGCTGTCCCTGTCCTCTCTTCTAATCCCCTGAATTGGTGCAGACTTGATTTTATAAGAATATACCTTGTCATGTGTGCCCTTTTTTTCAATTTACTACTATTTTTTCTCTTTTTTAACCAAAATTGAGCTGGATACTTTGAGGAAACAGTCCCACCAAATGGTTCCAGTTCTCTGAATAGCAAGATGAGGAAGGTTTCCACAGGAGCAAGGAGGATTTGTAAGGCTACTAA
>NW_007094812.1:0-1052 GCF_000164805.1 Carlito syrichta
TTTGAGTTGGAGTCTCACTCTGTCACCCAAACTGCAGTGCAGTGGCCGGTCCCAGCTACCGCAGCCTCGACCTGCTGGGCTCCGGCGATCCTTCCGCCTCAGCCTTCCAAGGAACTGGAACTACAGGCGTGCACTACCATGCCTGGCTAATTTTTTGATTTATTGTAGAGATGAGGTCTCGCCTGTCTAGGCAGGTCTCGAACCCACGGGCTCAGGCAATCCACTCACCTCAGCCTCCCAAGGTGCGGGATTACAGGCTAAGCCACCGAGCCTGGCTTGATATGGTTTTTTAAGTGACCTAAGAAACATGCAAATCAAGTGAAGGGTCACAAGTTGGGAAGTAGATTTTTACAGATTGAGGAGAGCAGAAATTGTGCCTAAGAGAAAAAATGTACAGGGAGAGTGAGCAGGATTGCTGGACAGCAATAAGGGTTCACTTGATGGTTATACTTAAAACTTACAGTGATATGTGTCATCGTTGTCTATTTTTCTCCATTTACATTTATATGAGATGTTTCTGGTATTGTGTAAATGGAAAGAAGTTATAAATCTGGGTTAAATCTATATACAGTGAAAGAATTAAAAAATAAGTGTATTCGGGGTGACAGACAAAATATAGTATGTGGGGTTATAGGAGGATTCTTCAAGTACTGTGTTGAAGGTCATGGAAGTAATAAAGCTATTCATATGGACACTATTCCTGCGGCCAAGTGAGCTGACAGAAAACCCATGGAAGAAACCTGAACGACCTTGGCAAAGTCCCTTGCAAAATAAAGGAAAATCATCTAGTGTTAGTAAGAAGATATTGACAAGAAAGGGAAAAGAGTGAGCAAACAGATATTAACTTCAAAAGGAGAGGGAATGTTAGAATACGACACTGAAACAGTTTTCTGTAAGTATTGATGTGAATGTTAGTCTTCTAAATATTGTCTTCCCTTTTCACTATCATGCTTGTACATTGGGTCGAATTAGTATTGAGTTATTGTATCTATTGAAAGAATTGGGTGATTAAAGAAATTTGTGACAATGTCATTAAGTGAAGTCATTTTGGA
>NW_007094813.1:0-492 GCF_000164805.1 Carlito syrichta
AGACACAGCAGTTCACAGAGTACCAAAGAATGGAGAGGGTACAGGCCCTTTATCTGGGTATGGCAGATAGTACAGAAAAAAGACCCAGAGAGGGACACCATGCTCTATGCAGCATTTAGCATAACCACTAAATGCAGTTCCCACTGGGTTTCTTTGAAAATGAGTGGTATGCATATATGTTTTTAAACACTCTTTCCCTTTTCCTTTTTAAATAAAAACAATATTGTCATGGAGTAGATGAAATCTGTGGCCAAACCTATTGTCGTGGACTTGAAAAATAGAAGACCTCTATAAAACAAGAGCTTAAGGCAGAAATGACGCTCTAAGAAGATATGGGAAGAGAGGAGGAAATGAGGCATGCATGAACTTGCAGAACTCAGGAAGATGTGGAAGAGAAATACAGCCATTTGTATGTATAAAGAAGAGCAGATATTGCTGAGAACATGGCAAGGCACTGATAGGGGAGTACACTGAGGAGAGTGGAAATAAAAA
>NW_007094814.1:0-618 GCF_000164805.1 Carlito syrichta
AAAGCTAGTTCAGTCCTTTGCAAAGCAGTTTTGGAGTTTGCTGAAAGATGTAAAAACAGATTCACCACGCAACCCAGCAATACCAATACTGGGCATACATCCAATGAAACGTAAATCCTTTCACCAAAAGATACCTGCCACACAAACGTATGTCGTGGCAGTATTCACAGTAGAAAACACATGAAATCAATCTAGGTGCTCATCAGCAACGGATCGCATCAGAGAAAACATAACACAAATACACCATGGAATGCTACACAGCCATAAAGAATCAAGTCACGTCTCTCGCAACAACGTGGATGCAGCCGGATGCCGCAATCCTAAGCAAGTTAATGCAGAAGAAAACCAAATACCACATTCTCTCACTTATATGAGAGAGCTAATCACTATGTACCTATGGACATAAAGATGAGATAAAGGCCGAGTGCCGTGGCTCAGCCTGTCATCCCTGCACTTTTGGAGGCCTAGGACAGAGGAGTGCCTGAGCCCAGGAGGTCAAGATCAGCCGGGCCACTCGGTGAAACACCGTCTCTACAATAAATCAAAAATAAACCAGGCATGGTAGCACATGCCTGGAGTTCTAGGTACTTGGAAGGCTGAGGTGGAAGGATTGCCCGA
>NW_007094815.1:0-990 GCF_000164805.1 Carlito syrichta
CAGCATTGATATTCATGAGTAAGTAACCAAGGGAAAGGATTAATCTTAGGGAGTAAAACATGGGACATTTACATTCTAAGGAATGCACTGTCTTTGTGCAGATGTTGAGCTCTATGTTGAAAACTAGAGGAACTAAGGTTGCAGATAGACAGTTAGATAGATTTTCACAGTTTGTAGAGGAAGTATGTCCCTGGTTTCCTGAGGCTGGTACAGTTAATCTGATTACTTGATGAAAAGTAGGTAGTTTGAAGGATTATTATCAAGCGCATGGTCCTGAAACTGTGCCAGTAGATGCTTTATCTCTGTGGAACCTAGTAAGAGATTGCTTAGAACCCTCTTCTGAGTCTCATAGAGCAGAATAGGCTCCTCCATCATTGCAGCATTCCCCCTCAACTCCTGTTCTAGCTGCCCACGACAACCAGAAGGGACACCCTTGTAAAGATTTTCAACAAGAGCAGGATGAGGCCGCTTCTCAGTATCACAATGATGAGATATTTGTGGCTACTCGAGCCTCTGTGACCAAGTTTTCCAAGGCTCCTAGCCTGCCTGCGAAAGAGGCTGGGCCTGCCACTCTTTCTTTATCCTCTGATACATTTGTTCAACTTATGGAGTTGCTTACTGTTTTAGCTAGAAAGTGCTCAGTTTTGACAAAGGAAGTGCCTTTGTGTCATGCTTTGAGTTCAAAAGAGGAGATGCCTTCCATACGGTGACTCATTCCTCAATTTCTAAGGAGGAGACCTCTCCTGGTGGTGGCAAGGACACCCTTTGGGTCTCAACAGCCCCTCATTGGCTCCGACTTGAGCCTTGCTTGTGGATCATGGATCCATACCCTCCCCCTTCTTGGCTCCCATCCAAGCTCAGCCACCCGATGTTACGAAGTGTCTCTCTCCTTTACAGAAGACTGTTCAGTCAGCCTTGCTGTGGGGAGATGATATAGAAGGATTTCACACCTATTCGGTAGAAACTACAGGTTTTGATGATCAGAGAAGG
>NW_007094816.1:0-743 GCF_000164805.1 Carlito syrichta
CTGCATCCTGAAAAAGATCAACAAGGTTCCAAAGACTTCCCGAAGAAGGGCATTCAAGCTGCACTTGGAAGGTAGACTGACTATGTGAAGGTAACATGTTTATAGGTAGGTATACAAGAATGGGAGAAGGAAGAGACTCATGTCAGGGCGGTCTTATTTAGAAAGCTCTTGAATGCAGGTAGGCACGTATGTGTCTGCACTGGGTTCTGTCAGGGAAATAGGGATAAAGATTATTCTTTATTTTCCCAAAGATTATTATTTTTTGTGGAGTAAGGAAACTCTTTTAAGTGGGGGTGGGACGTGATCATTATGGCAACAGCGCAGTGTCTGGTGGACGAGTAAGAGGGTGTTAGAAATTGTGAAAAAGTGAAAAGATCCACACCCCACTTCCTGTCGCTGATTATTTTTTCCTCCTCATTGACTAAGCTCATTAGTGCCCCAGGTTGAAACAAAATGTAAGTACAAGCTGGAGTTGTTTGTTTAGCCTATACGTTCATTCACATATTTGCAAACATTTACTGATGCCTGCTGGTGTCTGACTTTGTACCTCTAAACAGTGGGCTGTGCAAATCAGTGTTTGTGATAATTTTGCAATGCTGATTTTGCACACCTGAAATGAGATGCCATTTAGAGACTTAGATGTTGATCTTTCAGCTAATGAAAACAATGCTGGCGAGTAAAACTTAGCTGCCCTCATGGGAAAGAGATATATTTCATTTGGAAAATGTTGATTTCGTTTTGCC
>NW_007094817.1:0-1142 GCF_000164805.1 Carlito syrichta
CATCTTTCAGAACAATCTCAATGTTTTTGTATATCTTGCTTTGACATAATTGTTTTAAATTCTCAGTCTGGGTATTGCAACACCTCTGCCATAGCTAAATCTGGTTCTAATGCTTGCTCTGTCTCTTCAGGTTTTGGAGGGTTTCTTTTTGCCTTTTAGTATGCTTGTAATTTTTTTGATAGCTGTACATGATGTGCTAGGTAAAAGAAGTTGGTGTTAATAGGCCTTTGGTAATAAGATGATGAGGAGTGGTGGGGAGCGAAAGCATTCAGTAGTCCCAGGAGTGCTCAGTCTTCTAGTGAGCCTGTGCCTCTGGACCATGAACTTCATGAGTATTTCTCAGTCAAACCCCTCAGGTGGCACAGTGTTGAAAGTGGACTGGATGTGTATGTTTCTGTTCCACAAGTCAAAGACTAGAAGGGGCTAAGCCGGGCTCGGTGACTCAGCCTGTAATCCCACGCTTTGGGAGGCTGAGGTGAATGCATTGCCTGAGCCCACGGGTTCAAGACCCTCCTGGGCAACTTGGTGAGACCTCATCTCTACAATAAATCAAAAACTAGCTGGGTATGGTAGTGCCCGCCTGTAGTTCCAGCTACTTGGAAGGCTGAGGCGGAAGGATCATTGGAGCTCAGCAGGTCAAGGCTGCGGGGGCCAGGAATGTGCCACCGCACTCCAGTGTGGGTAACAGAGTGAGACTCCAGCTCAAAAAAAAAAAAAAAAGAAGGGGCTCATGGTAGGAATTTTCCTTTCTCCAGGTCAGTTGGGATAGAATACAACCCCAGCACATGAAGCTCCAGTTAAACGAGTCCTTCCAGCAGGTCTTGTTAAAGAGAACAGTGTGCTCTGGCATATTTCAATTCAAAAATTCCCTGCTGGAAGCATGGGGAGATTTTTCTCTGTTTTTTTGCCATGAGACACTGGTGCAGCTCCGGAATCTCAAACTGACAAAAATGTGGGACTCCATGACTGGCCTCCAGGGATTTTCCCTCGCAAGTTTTCCATGCTGTGCCTTCAGCAGTTCATCAATTAGAGCTCACGTTTTCCTACCTTAGTGCTGGCTCCTGTGGAGGTTTCAATCCTTGGGTTTCTGCTTCAGAAAGCTGTGATATCTGCATTCTGCAGTCTGTCTCTTCAAGTTCTGG
>NW_007094818.1:0-686 GCF_000164805.1 Carlito syrichta
ATCCTTCCACCTCAGCCTTCCGAGTAGCCAGAATTACAGGCGTGTGCTACCATGCCCGGCTGATTTTTTGATTTACTGTAGAGATGAGGTCTGGCTGCCCAGGCGGGTCTCGAACCCGTGGGCTCAGGCAATCCACTCACCTCAGCCTCCCAAAGGCACGGGATTACAGGCTGAGCCACCGAGCCCGGCTCATTGCTATTTTCTAATGTTATATTTCTGTGCGATCTACAAACTCCAATTTTGTATCACATTGGAGATTTGTTATCAGAAGATAACGCTTCAGTAACAGTGTCCTGCTTCCCTTTCTGGTCATGTCCCTTCCTCAGAAGTTGCTCCATGACACCTTGGTGACTGACTGTCAGTCTGGTATGGTTCCAGGTTCTTCCATACCTGGACACAGCTCTCAAGAGCAGCCTTCACTGGATCAGGCTTAGCTTTTTGATCTCACACCCTCTTCTGTGTACTGGTGTCAAAGAGCTCAATGGAGCTCATTATGGCACAAGAACAAAGGATACAACATATTCACGTCCAAGTGTCTCTATTATTATTCTATGCTATTCTGCAATAGAACTTCAGTCGATGTTTGAACTCCTATGTAGGTTAATTAATCAGGACAGAGCTTCGAATTACTTGACAATGCGGACTTCGATGCACTGTGGTTGAGAAATAGGGAGGAGCAGCAAGAA
>NW_007094819.1:0-1701 GCF_000164805.1 Carlito syrichta
CACTTGCTAATCAAGCTTACCTGTTACTTAATGCAACCCGGCCAGAGCTCACCCAGTCATGTTGGTTATGCTATAACATCCAGCCCCCCTATTACGAAGGAATTGCAGTAATGAGAAACTATACAACCGAGCATTGTCCCGATTCTTGTAGATGGCAGCCAGCAACCCAGGGACTTACTCTCCAGTCGGTAACAGGCCAAGGATTATGCATAGGCCGCCCCGCACCAGCGTTTCAGTCCCTATGCAACATTACGCTGCCTGTATCTAGCCTAGATTACCACCTGCCCCCTAAAAATAGCTGGTGAGCATGTTCAACAGGCTTAACCCCTTGCTTCCACGGGCAGGTCTTAAATCAGACCCAACAAGGCTTCTGCGTGTTAGTCCAATTACTTCCAAAAATTCTCTACAACTCAGATGAGGATATACTCCGGTGGTTTACCCCAGGTATCCACCGGAGAGACAGAAGAGAACCAGTCACCCCCATTTCCATGGCAGTTCCTCTTGGACTTGGACTAACAGGAGCCGGAATGGGTATTGCCTCCCTAGCTACCCAAAGTCACTATTATAGTGGCCTTAGGGCTGCTATAGACATAGACATCGAGAGAATTGAATTTTCCGTCTCTTACCTTCGGGAATCCCTTACCTCGTTATCCGAGGTGGTCCTACAGAACCATAGAGGGCTAGACTTGTTATTTCTGCAGCAGGGAGGAACATGCGCCACCCTAGGAGAAGAATGTTGTTTCCACACGGACCACTCAGGTATTGTCAGGGAATCCATGGCTAAGGTAAGGGAAGAGTTAGCTGAACGCAAAAAAGAACGAGAGCAACAACTCAATTGGTTTGAAGCATGGTTTAAGCACACACCCTGGTATACTACATTAATTTCCACCGTAGCTGGCCCTTTAGCTGTTTTAATTCTCCTACTCATTTTTGGGCCTTGCATCATCAACAGGCTTATAGCCTTTGTAAAGCCTGAGTCAGCACCGTTCAACTCATGGTACTCAAACAGCAATACCAGCCACGCGGCACTCATCTTTGTTGTGTTAATCCTCCCACTCATTTTCGGGATGGCCTTCGAGAAACTTGTGCAGACCCATGGTTGGGTCCTTTCTTTAGGTTCCTATGGGAGGGGGAATGAGAGGCTTAAAAGCTTTATTGTTGTATAAGAAGTGTTTGTTGTAGTTTATAAATCTCTACCCACGCCTCTAGGTTTTTGTTTACCTCATAATATCTATGTTAATAGGTTAACCAGCTTCTGCTACTGTAACCCCTGCTGGCAGTGTGCGAATGTTAAACAATAAGTCCCTTCCAAACTCCCCTGTAAGTTGTGACAGACAGGTTTGTATTAATTCAAACCTGCTTGTATGCCAGAGCTGACTTATGCACAGTCACGGTGACTATGTAAACCTTAGCTTCTAGTAAACATGTTCTTGAACCCAGGGTCCAGCTTATGCACAGTCACGATGACTGTGCGGACCTGGGCCCCCCGGAGTAAATATGTTACAAGCGCCTCCGGCTATCTAACATTCCAGAAGACCTAACCGGTTCCACCCTGCCTGTCTGACCGTTAGTGGTCAGTCATGGTCAGCCGGAGCCCGTGCAAATCAAACACAAACCAACCAATCAGTATCTCTGTAACCGCACTCATACAATCCATCCAATCCTGTGTGGACAAGTTTGTAATGCCACCCCACTCCTTCA
>NW_007094820.1:0-1003 GCF_000164805.1 Carlito syrichta
TCTGCATCCCGTAACTATAAGCTTCACTGAGAAAGGGAAGAAAGCTCAAGGTTGGGATATAGGAAAAACATGGGGAATCTGGTTATACGACCCAAATATGCTCAGGATGGAAGGATTCAGGTAACTTCTTTATGATTAGACTATCCATCCGGGCCCCCAGTCAGAAAACCAAAACACTTGATATGGGACCCAACCCTGTTATAATACCTAAACTTAAACCAAAAGTTAAACCTAAGCCCACAACCACTACACCAATACTCTCGACTGTGACTTATACCAGTTCTGATACCACTGCAGTCACCTCAGACCCCACTAGTGGCCTCTCTTATTCTACCAGGGTCACTACAGTTATTCCTAACCCTCCCCTACCCCCATCGGTTCCCAATCAACATCCTCTCTGGCACTTGCTAAATCAAGCTTACCTGTTACTTAATGCAACCCGGCCAGAGCTCACCCAGTCATGTTGGTTATGCTATAACATCCAGCCCCCCTATTACGAAGGAATTGCAGTAATGAGAAACTATACAACCGAGCATTGTCCCGATTCTTGTAGATGGCAGCCAGCAACCCAGGGACTTACTCTCCAGTCGGTAACAGGCCAAGGATTATGCATAGGCCGCCCCGCACCAGCATTTCAGTCCCTATGCAACATTACGCTGCCTGTATCTAGCCTAGATTACCACCTGCCCCCTAAAAATAGCTGGTGAGCATGTTCAACAGGCTTAACCCCTTGCTTCCACGGGCAGGTCTTAAATCAGACCCAACAAGGCTTCTGCGTGTTAGTCCAATTACTTCCAAAAATTCTCTACAACTCAGATGAGGATATACTCCGGTGGTTTACCCCAGGTATCCACCGGAGAGACAGAAGAGAACCAGTCACCCCCATTTCCATGGCAGTTCCTCTTGGACTTGGACTAACAGGAGCCGGAATGAGTATTGCCTCCCTAGCTACCCAAAGTCACTATTATAGTGACTTACGGGCTGCTATAGACATAGACATCGA
>NW_007094821.1:0-1099 GCF_000164805.1 Carlito syrichta
AACCTAATCAGCCCTTCGTGGATTATCTGACAAGAGTAAACCTCAAACATGGCAACAATCATGTGACTAACCCATCCATCTGCCTGCTGTCCATCACCTGATGTCAATACCTGCGCTTGTCTGCACCATTGTGATGATGTGGAAGCAGACCACCACCCAATCACCTTAATGATCTTCCGCCATCTAGGGGAATGGTTAAAAGGACTCAACCACAAGCAAGCAACAGCCATTGCCTTGCTAGACTCTGGGGTAGCCATGTGCTCTTTGAGCTATGGCTGTTGTCAGGCTTCCTGTCTTTGGCCCCCTCCCCCACCTGAGGAGGTAAATCTTCTCTTGTCCTTCTCTTTCTCTCTCTAATTTACTTTTATATAAACTTTTTCTTAACCTTTTTGTGGATGTAGCAATTCTTTGCATTTTTTACTTGGATCTCTGGGTTCCCAGTGCATACCTCCGGCTTGATGGCTCTGGCGATGCTGCGTCCCTCTTTGCTGCACCTCCCTGCACCTTTCTCTCTTTCCACCTCTCCACCCTCACCCTGTCTGTATCCTAACAGTATCTGTTTCTGCTCTTCTGTTTGGGAAAAAGGAAACAAAGTTTTGACCTTATTTCATCGTCTCAGTTTATTAGTGAATCAAGATATTTTTGATATGTTTGTCAATTGTTCCTTTTAACTCAGAATAGATTCATTTTTTTTTTTTTTTGGTTTTTTTTTTGAGTTGGAGTCTCACTCTGTCGCCCAGACTGGAGTGCAGTGGCCGCTCCCGGCCACCACAGCCTCAACCCACTGGGCTCCGGCGATCCTTCCACCTCAGCCTTCCGAGTAGCCAGAAATACAGGCACACACTACCATGCCCAGCTAATTTTTTATTTATTGTAGAGATGAGGTCTCGCCCAGTTGCTAAGATGGGTCTTGAACACACGGGCTCAGGTAATACACTCACCTCAGCCTCCCAAAGGCATGGGTTTACAGGCTGAACCACCGAGCCCGGCTTGTATTTTTTTTTTTTGAGTTGGAGTCTCACTCTGTCACCCAGACTGGAGTGCAGTGGCTGGTCCCGGCCACCACAACCTTGACCTGCTGGGCTCTGGGGATCCTTCC
>NW_007094822.1:0-813 GCF_000164805.1 Carlito syrichta
GGACCTGATGAGTGCTGAGTTCCAGGCACCCCATCCCCTACCCTGAACCAGCTCTGGGACAAAGCGTGTGGCCAGAAGGGAGGAGGAAGAACTCCAAAGAGATCAGTGATGAGTCTTGGGCTGACACAAATCCCCTCCTTCCCAGTGATCCTCTGAATGTCAGATCCACAGAGCTGGTCCATGACTGGGAGGGACAAACAAAGGTGGAGCCTGGACGTCAGTCACCATAGGAGAACTCCATTCCAGGATAGGCCTGGTTGTGGCATCCCAGTAAGAGGATACACCTGGGGAAGAGACAATCCTGAACCTCCCCACCAGAGATCTCCCTGACCATAGAAGAGTTACAGAGGAGCCCTGCAGCCACACCAACTTCAACTGTCCTTCTCCCTAGCACCATTTCCTGAGAAGAGAGGGAAAGATGTGACTCTTCAGGAGAGACCTGATTACAGGAACAATTACAGCGTCTGCCACAAGAGGGCAGTTTTTTTGTTTGTTTGTTGTTTGGTTTTGGTTTTGTTTCTTAAATTTTCAATTACCTTTTTTTTTTTGAGTTGGAGTCTCACTCTGTCGCCCAGACTGGAGTGCAATGGTCGCTCCCGGCCACCGCAGCCTCGACCTGCTGGGCATCGGCGATCCTTCCGCCTCAGCCTTCCAAGTAGCTGGAACTACAGGCGTGCGCTACCACGACCGACCTGATTTTTGATTTATTGTAGAGATGAGGTCTTGCCAAGTTGCCCAGGCGGGTCTAGAACCCGCAGGCTCAGGCAATCCAGTCACCTCGGCCTCCCAAAGTGCTGGGGATTACAGGCTGAG
>NW_007094823.1:0-774 GCF_000164805.1 Carlito syrichta
CACACAAATAAGGACTTCTTCCCAATGTTCTACAACTCAATACAACAGCTTGGATTATTAAGAAATAGCCACGTTGGCCGGGTTCAGTGGCTCATGCTTAAAATCCCAGGGTTATTTGAGCACAGGAGTTTGGGACCAGCCTGAACAACAGAGGTAGACCTCATCTCTACAAAAATTTAAAAAATTAGGCAGACATGGTGGCTCATGCTTGTAGTCTGAGCAACAGGGTAAGATCTCGTCTCTACAAAAAATTAAGAAAATTAGTCAGGCATGGTGGCTCAGATACTTGGGAGGTTGAGGCCAAAGGATTGTTTGAGCCCAAAAGGTTGAGGCTGCAGTAAGCCATGCTTGTGCCACTGCACTAGAGCCTGGGCAAAAGAGTGAAACCCTTACTCAAAAAAAAAATAAAGAAAGAAAAAGAAATAGCCACCCTGTGAGAAAGAGGGGAGTCTTGAAGGCCAGAAGAGTAGTAGGTATGGGTGAAGATGGTGGCATCTCAGGCTGAAAATTGCATCGTGGAGAATTTTGAAGACACCCTGGCTCATGGGATGAGGCTCCAGCCACTTCTTGAAGAAGTAACCTTCTGTGCCCTTCCCTGAATCTGCCCAAGTTCTCCTTCCCCTCCCTACCCAACTGTGGGCTGAGCTAGAGATGGGCAGAGAGACTGCAGAGATGCTAGGCGTAGCTGTGGCTTCCTGTGGCTGGACAGAAAGTGGCGAGAAGCCCAATCCTGAGGACATGACACACAAAGATCAAGAATTTTGATTTCTAGTC
>NW_007094824.1:0-306 GCF_000164805.1 Carlito syrichta
GAGGTTGACATTTCTTCATGTGTCTGTTGGCTGCTCGGATGTCTTCCTTTGTGAAGTGTCTGTTCATATCTTTTGCCCATTTTATAATGGGGTTGTTTGTTTTTTTTCTTTTCAGTACGTTTGAGTTCCTTGTAGATTCAAGATGTTAAACCTTTGTCAGACCTAGAGTTGGCAAATACTTTTTCCCAGTCTGTAGGCTGTCTCCTTGCTCTCCTGATGGTTTCTTTGGCCTTGCAGAAGCTTGTCAGTTTAATGAGGTCCCACTTGTCTATCTTATCCCTTATGGCCTATGGGTTTCGGATTTTG
>NW_007094825.1:0-809 GCF_000164805.1 Carlito syrichta
GCTGGTTCTTTAAAAGGATAAACAAGATTGATGGTCCCCCAGCTAGACTGACCAAGAAAAAGAGAGAAAAAGCCCAAAAAACACAATCAAAAACACAGAAGATGAAGTCACATTTGATCCTGAAGAAATACAAAAGATCAATAGAGACTACTATGTACACTTGTATGGAAACAAACTTGAAAACCTTAAGGAAATGTAGGACTTTCTGTCATCACACAACCTGCCTAGGTTGAAACAAGAAGAAATTGAGACCCTAAATAGAGCAATAACAATCAAGGAAATTGACTATGTAATAAGAAAGCTACCTCCAAAAAAAACCCCTGGACCAGATGACTTTCCAGAAAAATTCTACAAGACATTAAAGAGGAGCTGATACCAATCCTACTAAAGATATTCCAGGTGATTGAGAAGATGGAACTCTCCCCAAATCATTTTACAAAGTTAACATCACATTGATACCCAAGCCAAGTAAAGACCCAACAAAGAAAGAGGACTACAAGCCAATATCTTTGATGAACATAGATGCTAAAATTCTCAACAATATCCTAGCAAACCAGATTCAGCAACACATCTCAAAAATCACCCATCATGACCAAGTAGGCTTCATCGCTGGGATGCAAGCCTGGTTCAACATTTGTAAAACCATAAATGTACTTAAATACATCAACAGATGTCAAAACAAAAACCACATGATTATATCATTAGATGCAGAAAAGGTTTTTGATAAAATCCAACACTCCTTCTTGATAAAAACCCTCAAACATCTAGGCATATGGGGACATACCTCAAATAGTAAAAGCCATCTATGA
>NW_007094826.1:0-1361 GCF_000164805.1 Carlito syrichta
CAACATTTGAGTTGATTACAATTTGAGGCTGCCATGAGTAAATGGTATGAACATTCTATAAAAGTTTTGTGAACATAGGCTTTTAAATCTTTTTGCTCAATGTAAAAAGTGGAATGTGTAAGTCATCGGATCAGTATATATTTATGCAGTATATGAATTGGGTAGTCCTTATGTATGTCAAATCATTCATTCAGGAAATGTTTATTGAGCTGCTGCTATCCAACCAGAAAAAGCCATAATGACACAATCCCAACCAAAGCAAGTGAAATTCTTATTCTTGTAGAGTTTACAATTTTGTGGGAACGACGATCAATTTTTTAAATGCACTGTTAAACAAATTTTAAATAGTGGATGGAAGAGATTTATTTGGGGGCTTAAAACAAAAAGAAAGAGACTTTGTCTTTTTCCCTTTCAATTGCTCTCAGTACTGTTATGATTTGTATCTGCTTCCTTCTCTCCACTCCCATCTCCCTCTCACATGCACACTTTACTGGCAGCTGAGAATAGGGAGAAATTTTCAAGGGAATGAACAACTGCCTAACTCATAAATATTTGCCAAGATTGCTTTAAAAATTACTTCCATAAATGATAACGTGAGAATAGATTCTCTGCCAAATTACCAGTTCTTCAACCACAGCCTGGACTCTGTCAGATTTGCTATGGTTTATTCATCACTCAGTTAACATCTGGCCAGACTCAATTGTTCCAGTTAACTTGAACACAACAACCCAAGTCATCTGACTTCCATTCTTTTCCCTCTGCAATAGTTTTGAGATGGTATGAGTGACAACTCATAATCACTTCTGATATTGCAAATCATGCTTCTTTAATTTTCATCAGAGGTTGGGGGGGGTCATGGGAAAGATTACAAAACAGTTCAACTCGGATGAATACTTGGGGAAGAGGTGAATCCTGCAATTTTTCTGCAGTGAGACCCTCAAGATGAATTTCCCAGCTAAGTGACCTTGCCACTTTTGAGCGTAATGGTAGGACAGTGCAGTTGGGAGAAAGACAGAAATTCTATCTTTATCAACTAGTCCTCTAGTAAGAATTCACAATTCTTTTGTTAGTCCCAAATTCCCATTACCAACCTATAGATATATGTATAGTAGAGATAGCAAATCTCCAAAGTAGCTAGTAGTTGCAGAAGCTGAAACAGGGCACGTCCATCAGCATGAGCAGAAAAGTACAGAACCCCAGTACCTGTGGCAGCCTTTCTTCCACAACTGCCCTCAACATCTCATGTTAGCTACTGAGGGTCCAAAGATTTCCCATAAATATACAACTTTTAACTTGATATGAGAAGTTTTCAAGACCCAAAAGAATGAGACCAGAGGATGGATTTTTAGACATCACATCAC
>NW_007094827.1:0-1211 GCF_000164805.1 Carlito syrichta
CAAGAAATGCTCAGATTTCTACTTTAAATGAAAGCCTAAATTGTGTTAACATGGCAGATACTAACATAGTATACTTTTTAAAGATTTCTGCTACTTAGTTTCAATCAAAACAGTTTCAGTCTTCCCTTTTCTCTAGGCATTTAGGCATGGCAATAATAACTGAAGGGGAAAAGTTCCTGTGTGTTGTTAGGATACATTTAGCATGGGTTCTTTACTCTTTCTGAGACTGCCAGTTCATGTTGTCTGTCTTGTCTAATTAGCCCCAACCATGGTAGGAGGGATCCAGCACGATGCCAGTTTAGCAGATGAGAAGATAGACATTCTTTCCAGGCTTAAGCTTCTCCTCTACAGGCACGCAGCAGCCAAATGGCCAAGTTGAGGTTCACGTCCAGGTCATTTTGCTTTTTTGCTATTTTATTTCTTAGCTCTGATAAACAATCTTAAGGAGTAGGACCTCTCAAAAATATATCATCAGATTGGATTTCTATTGAGAAGACACCTCATTGACACTACTGGAGTTTTGTGATGGCATCATCTTCCAATTAACCATAATAGCACTGTTGGTCAGGTGCATAGGGCTGGGCCTCTTCAAGCACTGCATGTCCTCGGCCCTTGATGAACCAGATGCTTATTTACCTCTTCTTTCTCCAACACACCCTGTGCCTTTGCCTCAAATTCTCTCTGTTGACTTGAAGCCCATCCAGTGCAATGGAAACGGCAGCCAAACTTCCCCACATTATCCTTTGAGTAGCTGGAGGTCAAGTGCCCTTCAGAGATTGGTGACCATAAGCTCAGAGGCAATGTGGAAGACAAAGTAAGTGATGTGTCTGTGATATAGCAAGAAACAGAGGGGTTGTGTGTTTTCAATTGTGGATCACAGACTTTCATCCTCTTCACATATGTGCCTTTAACAGGGTTATCCCACCCTACTCTCCTAAGGGTGGGTGTGCCCTTTCTCTGGGGCCTGTGGGGTGGACTGGACTGGACTCATCCCAGGAGGCAGCATCTTCATGCATCCTGATACCGTGTGGCATGTGGTCCAGCCTCCCCTTGTACCAAAGGTGCGGTCTCCTGGGACCCATCTCTTGTAACATGGAGCACTGTGGAGAAGAAAAGTTATAGACACAACTCGCCCAAGCAATGCTGGTCTGTCTGGCAGGTGGGCCCCTCTTCTGTCAGCTGGAGAACTTCAGGATGCCTTCTTAGGGAGG
>NW_007094828.1:0-770 GCF_000164805.1 Carlito syrichta
GGCTGCGGCGATCCTTCCGCCTCAGCCTTCCGAGTAGCCGGAACTACAGGCGCACGCTACCACGCTCAGCTAATTTTTTTTTGATTTATTGTAGAGATGAGGTCTCACCATTTGCCCAGGCAGGTCTCGAATCCGAGGGCTCAGGCGATCCACTCACCAGCCTCCCAAGGTGCGGGATTACAGGCTGAGCCACCGAGCCCATCTATAGAAGCCAATTTTTATGCCTCGTGTTAAACAATAATGATATGAAAAGCAAAATAATATGTAATATTGATGTTAAAGTGACGCTGATGGTTCCTAGTCTTTAACGAGTATGACTGTCCCAAACCATGTCCCATCTAGAGGTACCTAGCCCATCACAGACCTCAGCACAACTATTGGGGGACCCACCCAGACTGGTCTTGTGTTAGAGAACATAAATCTGTGTGGAGGATGCAGGGGACAGCGAGGACCCCTTCCATCTCTGCCCCAGAGTCCAGGAATTGTCAGTGTCCCCCTACGAGAGCCCTAGGACAGTGCTGTGAAAATCAGGGGGTGGTCATTTTATGCCTCAGTCTAGAGGCAGGCCAACCATGGGGGCTTTTGTAGGAAGAAATTCCACAACTGAAGTGCCCTTTTCAATGCTGACCCCATTACCCTGCTGTTGTCGGCAGGTCTTGCGCTCTCATTAACTATAGCCCAGAATAAACCACTTTAAAGTGTTGACCCATGTCCCCCAGCTTCCTCAGGAGATAAGGCCTCCCCTTCCCAGGCAGAAACAAAAGAGCCCA
>NW_007094829.1:0-991 GCF_000164805.1 Carlito syrichta
CCAACAAGTGTACCTGCACAATAATATTTGTATACCTAACCCTTAAGGAACTCCACAACTTTAAAATAAAAATATATATTATTAAAAAAAACAGCGATAACAAGGGGGGAAATGAAACAGGAGTTAAAAGAATAGTAGAGTGGAAGGCAGGCTGGGATTATCAAGGTTTTCCAGCATCGTCTTGAGAGGCACATGGGTTGAGTTCAGTCTTAGAGGCCTGTTCCATGCAAAAAAGGCAGGGGATAGGCTACGTGGAGACACTCAGAGCCAGATTCGAGCACCAAGGTGGTGACACAATCGACAGACAGTTGAGGGATTGGGAACCTCCCAGGCTGCATTCAATGACTTGAGCAAGCACAGCTCACATCGTTTATACATTGGCCACCTGGACTGCCACGCATGTCATCGCCAGGAAAGCAAGCAAGCAACGTGCAAAAACAACTCCACGTCATTGAAATCACAGACATGGGCAAAACTGATCATCTTCGCTTGCCTGTCTTCTGCAACAAAACTGATGGATCTTTTTGCTTGGTTTTTGGAAAACAAAGTTTCTTGCTGAAATGAGAGAAGACAGAGAACCTTCACCATCCAGCACCTAAGGGAGGGCAAGAGCCATTTAATGGAAGAGGATCCCCCCAATTTTGAGATAAAATACTATGGAGAGGTTTGAAAGTCTGTGTGTGTGCCCACGTCTCCATGGATGCCATGTGTTGTGTGTCACATCTGCGTCCTTGCACGTGCAGGAGGGCTCTCGTGGGACTCCAAGATCGCTCAGGGCACAGCCCCCTGTCCTCTTGCGGTGTGGGAAGGTCAGCCCACCGCCTCCTGTCGCTGCCATGGAGCGACGTCACGGAAGTCTCTGCAGCGACACCCCACGCTGGGCCTTCATCTTCTCGCTGTGTTCCCGGCCGGGTTGCGGTATCTGATCAATGCGCGCCGGATGATCTGGGATCCCATTCCGAGGGCAGCTCTGCTCGACGACGGCCCACTG
>NW_007094830.1:0-756 GCF_000164805.1 Carlito syrichta
ACTCCCATTTAATGACTTATGTTGACAGGGAAGTATGGGAAGGATTCTGAAGCCAATCTAACTGAAGTTAATTAACTATGTTATCAGCCTCTGGGGTCTGATTGTGTTTGGTGCAGTTTAGCTTAAACTTGTAAAAGAAATTTATGTAGAATAAACTAGAGCTCCAATATTCACTAAAAAATTTTGAAAAGAGAAAATATGCTTTTGTGCCTTGATTATATATTGTTAGAAATTCTTTTTCCGAGTTATTTGACTTTAAGTTTCTTAATAGATATAGCTAAATAAAGAATAGTGGTCTCAGTTGAGATAAATCTATTTAGCAATATTTGAGATTAATTTGAGATTAGTGTATTTAATCACAAAGCTGGCTGTAAGTCTTCCTTTTTAAAGTCTGTTTTCGTATATGTCTAAGCTTTTCTACTATGTCTAATGTGTATAATATGTTATGATAAACTATTAAATGTTTTGGCTAATCAGAAAGGGAGAAAGAAAGAGAACTAACAATGCTTAAGAATAAAATACTTTTCTAACTATATTCCAAGTAGTGTAACATATATGTAACATGTCTTCTTGGCATGTAATTAAAAATGTTATATCTAACCCTTGTTTAATTTCCTAAAATAAGAAACATCCTATACTTTTTTTTTTTTTAATTAATCAGTATTTTTATTATAGTTTTGTGGGGTACAGTTAAGGGTTAGGTGTACAATTATGTTTCATTCAGACACCCTGTTGATAAGAGGTGTTTTCCCATCT
>NW_007094831.1:0-760 GCF_000164805.1 Carlito syrichta
AAAACTGATGAAAATGCATCTGGCTTGGCAGTAGACTCCATATTAAATGGTAATGCTCAAAGTAATGACTACAACTGCAGAAGGCTGTGGGGAGGGGAGGAGGCAAAAGGCTGAAATTTCTGCAACTGACACTGGGCAGAAAGAAAAATAAGGGGAAAAAAGATGTGCTAATACTGTTTGAAAATGGCAGCCTGTTAATAATCATTGCATTCCTGAAAACACAGGCAGATGATACCACCATTCCTTTCTACATGAGCTAAGCAAGCCCACCAAGCACAAGCGTTACATACCTCTTTGAGGAAAATGAGACCACTTCATAGCTGAATCTATATCTAAAACCAATCCCTGGAGTTACCACTGAGAGCTTGTAGATTTGGAAATTGTAGACTTTTCTCACTAAGAAAGAAAATTGAAATTCTTTTGTCAACTGGAAATTCTTAGTTACTCTAGAAAGAATTGTACTTCTACATATATATTTTTCTTTTAAAAAAGCAGAACCACATTTAGACATAAGCTTTTAGTCACAGTCCAGATATCTATTTGCCATTTCCTCTCCCTTGATGACTTCTCTTTCAAGAAAATCACACACGCACACACACACGCACACTCACACACACTCACTTCAACAGGAGAGATATACATGATATAATATATATTCTGTATGAAGTAGAAGATTCTTCCTGTCTTTAGGTCACAAGTGCAAAAACCACATATTGAGTTGCATATTTTCTATTCATTGTTAGCCCTTATTTTAAAAATC
>NW_007094832.1:0-1168 GCF_000164805.1 Carlito syrichta
TAAAGAGAAGCAACAAGGCAATGCTTCAACCAGCCTGAAGACATGTAAGAGATTATTAGAAAATGCAAGAAAGCCAGTATGTAAGTTAGAAAAGCTAGATAAAATGGAGAAATTCTTAGTAATGCACAACCTCCCAAGATTGAAACAGAAAGGGATTAAAACTCTCAAAAGACAAGTAACAATGCAAGTAATTGATTCAGTGATGAGAAAATTCCCCACGAAAGAAAAAGCCCTGGGTCAAATGGTTTTTCAGCTGAATTCTACCTGATTTACAAGGAAGAACTGATACCAATCCCACTGAATGTAGTCAACCAATCAAGAACGAGGGAATTCTTTCTATCTCCTTCTATGAAGCCAATATTACCTTGATACACAGAAATGGCAAAGACCCAACAAGGAAAGAAAATTTCAGGCCAATTTCCTTGATGGACATAGATGCAAAAAGTCTCAACAAGACTCTGGCAAATCACATCCAACAACACATTTCAAGAATCACCCATCATGACCAGACAGGATTCTCCCGAGACTGAGACTGGGTTAACATGCACAAATCAATAAATGTAATTCAACACACAAATAACTGCAAAAGCAATACTTGATTATCTCAGACAGAAATATAAAACATATTTGATAGAATCTTACATCCCTTTTTGAAAAAAGAAAATCCCTCAAACCCCTGGGAATTGAGGAAACATTCCTAATGAGTCATTTATGAAAAACTTGCAGCCAACATCACACACACATATATATATACCACAGACTACTACTTTGCCATAAAAAAAGAATAAGACCAGGCTTGGTGGCTCAGCCTGTCATCCTAGTGCTTTGGGAGGCAGAGGTGAGTGGATTGCCTGAGGCTGCAGGTTTGAGACCCACCTGGGCAACTTGGTGAGACCTCATCTCTACAATAAATCAAAAACTAGCCAGGCATGGTAGCATGTGCCTGTAGTTCCAACTACTTGGAAGGCTAAGGCAGAGGGATCTCCTGAGCCCAGCAGGTCGAGGCTACAGTGGCCACTGCACTCCCGTCTGGGTGTCAGAGTGAGAATCCAACTCAAAAAAAAAAAAAAAGAGAAAATTTTGCCTTTTCAGCAACTTAGATGGGAAGTGAACACCGTTGAGTGCAATTACTAATAAATGGAAAATCTATGATGAATTTTCTTACTTA
>NW_007094833.1:0-1044 GCF_000164805.1 Carlito syrichta
CTTTCTCTGGTCTGAATGCCAGGGTAGGGGATCTGCTCAAAGGATGCCTGGAGAGTGTCCCTTTGACTCGGGCTCAAAATCAGTCTCCCTCTTCGTCCAGACTGGCGAGGGAGGGAGCTGTGTGAAGGCCTGGGAGGCTCCATGGCGGGAAGGTGCCCGCTGGGTCCCGCAGGCGCTGCTGGCCAGCTCCTCTCTGCACAGGACTGCCTGGCACCACAGCCACACGTCCCACCCTGCGCTGAAATACCTCCCCACCCACCCCACCCGGTCGTGACGGTATTCAGGACCCCCAGAGGTGGGGGCGAGGGTCACGCCCCCAGAGGGAAGCAGAGTGTGTTTGGGCCCCCACCCGCGGAGGAGTCCCGCAGGCACACGCCCTGGGGAACTCTTACCTCCCAGACAGGAAAGCCACAAGGAAACACATATGGCCTAGCGGGCCTCCACAGGCAAAGAGATGTTTCAGGGAAATGAACATGCCTTGGGAAGGCCCTGTCTACGTTCTGCACAAGGTGGAGAGCTCCTTGTGGGTTGAGGGATATTTTTTGGGAGGAAGAGCCCTGTGGGGGTGCAATGCAGACGTGAAGCTTCATCACGGTCTCCAGTGGCCCCGTTCCGCTGGCTGAACTGGGCCACATTGGCGGATGCCCGCAAATGCCGTGCTAGCCCTACACATGCCGCCTCATCGAGGACACTGGTGGCTGTTTCCAAAATCATGCCTCTGGGACTGCCAGGATTTCATGGAACATGGGTGGTTTCCAGGGCTGTCTGCTTGAAAATGGCGATTCACAGCGACTCATGGATTGGATCATGCATTGGGTCGAACATCCTTCACTACAAAGCCGGGGACACAGAGAGCCTGGGAAACACACAACCCCATGCTTGTGTGTGTGTGTGTGTGTGTGTGTGTGTGTGTGTGTGAGAGAGAGAGAGAGAGAGAGAGAGAGAGAGCAGAGAGAGAGAGAAAGAGAGTGAGGGAGAGAGAGAGAGAGAAAGAGAGAGAGAGAGAGCGAGAGAGAGAGAGAGAGAACACGGAGTGGATTGGAA
>NW_007094834.1:0-794 GCF_000164805.1 Carlito syrichta
GCCATCCTAGTCCACAACTTGCCTGCTGGGAAAAGATCCCTGACAGACATTTTCACTTTTTTTCTTTGAGTTGGAGTCTCACTCTGTCACCCAGACTGGAGTGCAGTGGCCGCTCCCGGCCACCGCAGCCTCTACCTGCTGGACCCTGGTGATCCTTCTGCCTCAGCCTTCTGAGTAGCTGGGACTCCAGGTGCGCGCTACCACACTCGGCTCATTTTTTATTTATTGTAGAGATGAGGTCTTGCCAAGTTGCCCAGGCGGCTCTTGAACCTGCGGGCTCAGGCAATCCATTCACCTCAGCCTCCCAAAGGCGCAGGATCACAGGCTGAGCCACCGAGCCCGGCTGACATTTTCACTTTTTAAAAGGCTCTAATTGACAGGGCATTTTTCCTTACAGACTCTTCTACAGATAAGTTCATGCTCTACCTTACAGTACAAACAGGAAGAAAAGAAAAGAAAGTTGTCATTGATTTGTGCTTACTATAGGCCAGAAATGGTGGCAGAGGCTTTAAATATTTTTAAAGAACTTACTCTTTCCATCATCCCAGTGTACAACTACGAGCACAATTTTATGGATGAAAATAAATGGGCTAAAATACAGGATATCGCTACTTGCCCTCTAATTAAAATAACTGAGTCACTATTATACAAGTAAATGTTTCAAAGAGAGATAAATTTTAACAGAATTAGTGATGAGGCCGTAGGAAGTATGAGACAGAAATAATAGGTGAAACACCTTCTGATTAATCCCCAATATTCAAATATACTGTTGCTAATCTATACTTTTTACAGTA
>NW_007094835.1:0-716 GCF_000164805.1 Carlito syrichta
TAAATTCTCAGTCTGGGTATTGCAACACCTCTGCCATAGCTAAATGTGGTTCTAATGCCTGCTCTGTCTCTTCAGGTTTTGGAGGGTTTCTTTTTGCCTTTTAGTATGCTTGTAATTTTTTTGATAGCTGTACATGATGTGCTAGGTAAAAGAAGTTGGTGTTAATAGGCCTTTGGTAATAAGATGATGAGGAGTGGTGGGGAGCGAAAGCATTCAGTAGTCCCAGGAGTGCTCAGTCTTGTAGTGAGCCTGTGCCTCTGGACCATGAACTTCATGAGTATTTTTCAGTCAAACCCCTCAGGTGGCACAGTGTTGAAAGTGGACTGGATGTGTATGTTTCTGTTCCACAAGTCAAAGACTAGAAGGGGCTAAGCCGGGCTCGGTGACTCAGCCTGTAATCCCACGCTTTGGGAGGCTGAGGTGAATGCATTGCCTGAGCCCACGGGTTCAAGACCCTCCTGGGCAACTTGGTGAGACCTCATCTCTACAATAAATCAAAAACTAGCTGGGTATGGTAGTGCCTGCCTGTAGTTCCAGCTACTTGGAAGGCTGAGGCGGAAGGATCATTGGAGCTCAGCAGGTCAAGGCTGCGGGGGCCAGGAATGTGCCACCGCACTCCAGTCTGGGTAACAGAGTGAGATTCCAGCTCAAAAAAAAAAAATGAAGGGGCTCATGGTAGGAATTTTCCTTTCTCCAGGTCAGTTGGGATAGAATAC
>NW_007094836.1:0-1140 GCF_000164805.1 Carlito syrichta
CGCCAAAAGAAGAATAACATTTTTAAGTGAAAATTATATAAAATTCAAAATGCAGTGTTGCACTACAAGAGTTACAACTGAGACTACATGACCTACAAAGGCTAAAATATGTACTATCTGGCCTTTACAGAAAAAGTTTCCCAACCTCCGTGTTAGAATAATTACTTAGAAGTGAACTTTCTGGGTGATAACTTAAACACATTTTAAATTTTGTTAAAAACATCCAAATTGCTATCCAAAGTGGCTATAATTTACACCATCACCAGCAGTGCCTAAGTTCCCATTACCTTCCATCATCACCACCTAAATTTCTACAAGAAACAGTATCTCATTGCTTTGATTTCCATTTCTCTTCTAAACATTTTTAGGTGGTCACCAACCTGTCTTTCCTCCTTTCCACACTGTATTTATGTTCCTCATTTTTCTATTTGGTATGTCTTCTTTTTAAAAAAATCAATATGCAGAGTTCTCTCTATAATCTGGTCAGAAATTGTTTGACACACATGTTGCAAGTAATTTCACCAGATTTTTTCTTCTCTTTTAAATTTGTTTGCATCGTGTTTTCTTTTTGCTGTACACAACACTGTAATTTTGCCTCAGTACTCTTTAGCAATCTTTTATTACCTGTGCTTTGAGTAACATGCCATCTTTCCCTACTACTGAGTCAAAAAGATATTCTCAGAGAGACATTTTTTTTTAGACATTAATCCATTTGCACTTTGTTACATATGGTGTAAAGGGGAAATCTAATTTTTTGTATTTTTTCCTGTGGCAAACCAATTGTTTCCACATGAACTTGTTGGACTTATCTATTCTTTTCTCCAATTCTTTGTAAAATCATGTCTATTGTACATTCTTGTACGTGGGTCTCTTCTTTAGCTTTATCACCTTAATTTGCTGCACATTTGTTAACTTAATCTGAGCCAATATCACATTATTTTAATTACCACAACTTTAGAGTCTGTGCATCAGCTAGAAGAAATGCCTCTTCCACAGCCACTGCCTAAACACTTAGCTAAATGGCCGTGGCTATTTTTGCTCTTTACCAGTCCGCACGAACTTGATAACTAGCTTATTAAGTTCCATAAAAAATACTGGAGAGACAAAATGCAATAGTATTTAAAAGAGCATAGATGAACT
>NW_007094837.1:0-501 GCF_000164805.1 Carlito syrichta
GGCCTGTGGGGTGGACTGGACTGGACTCATCCCAGGAGGCAGCATCTTCATGCATCCTGATACCGTGTGGCATGTGGTCCAGCCTCCCCTTGTACCAAAGGTGCAGTCTCCTGGGACCCATCTCTTGTAACATGGAGCACTGTGGAGAAGAAAAGTTATAGACACAACTCGCCCAAGCAATGCTGGTCTGTCTGGCAGGTGGGCCCCTCTTCTGTCAGCTGGAGAACTTCAGGATGCCTTCTTAGGGAGGGGCAAGGCCACTGTAGGGGATGGAGTTCCAACAAGAACATCCTGCTCATTTATCTGTAGAGTGCTTACAGCCGGGGGTGTGTCTACCAGCTCTCTGCCAGCACGTGGCTTTGTGGGAAGGTTGACCCCTCCCTGGGGCTGGTTTCTGACATGGACTGTATTGACAATGTCTGTGCAGACCACCATGAACTGTGAGGTGAAGGGCTATGTTGTGGGACAATCAGGCTCCATTCCTTCTCCCATTACACTAGG
>NW_007094838.1:0-870 GCF_000164805.1 Carlito syrichta
GATTCAGACACTGTACTAATTGCACTCTACATATTATCTTATTTAAATATTCCAACCACTCTTTAAGGTAGACATTATTATTATTGTTCCTTTTTTAAAAAGTCAATGGCATTAAAATGGAAAGATGCTAACTAACTTGCCCAAGGTCAAATAAATAAAAAGGGACAGAATTTGGACTCATATAAAAATCTGCCTTTTTTTTTTTTTTGAGTTGGAGTCTCACTCTGTTGCCCAGAAGGGAGTGCAGGGGCCGCTCCCGGTCACCGCAGCCTTAACCTGCTGGGCTCCGGTGATCCTTCCACCTCAACCTTCCAAGTAGCTGGAACTACAGGTGCACACTACCACTCCCGACTAATTTTTTTTTTATTTATTGTAGAGATGAGGTCTCGCCTGCCCAGGCGGGTCTCGAATCCGCGGGCTCAGGCAATCCACTCACCTCAGCCTCCCAAAGGCACGGGATTACAGGCTGAGCCACCGAGACTGGCTTAAAAATCTGCATTTTAGGTCCATTATTAATCTATATCATCTCCCTCACCCATATATAGTCTGAATTAAGATAAATGACAGTGAAAATGGATGTAAGGGTAATATTTAAAGACAAAGATTTAAAGAATCAAAGAAAAGAGACAAAGACATTAACGATGAACAGGAAGTGTGCAACTTGAACCACTGTGAATCTGGTGGTGGATTTACTGACAGATTAAAGAAAGAAGAAGACTTGCAGGAGCAGGACTTGGGAAAGAGATGAGGCATTCAGTTTTAATCTTGTGGGTCTTATTGCTGCTATGAAAATGCAAATGGCAATATAAATGTTTACACTACAGGAGAAAGAGACCATATATACCATCTCATCACGCTGTACCAGCTAAG
>NW_007094839.1:0-3514 GCF_000164805.1 Carlito syrichta
GAATGAGGAAGGATGCATGGGCCACAGCTGCAAATGTCTGGGAAAAACAGAGGCAAGAAATGAGTGGAGAGGAAGACAAGGTGGGCGACAGAGTGAGACTCCAACTCAAAAAAAAAAAAAACAACAATGAAAACCTACTGTCCATTTTCTTCTTTATGACTAAAAAAAGGTTATGGCTGAAAATCCTCTTGTGCCAGGGAACACTATAAAAACTATGCAATATTCAGGAGAGCACTATAAATATAGCTGTGAATTTGGACCAAAGATTCCCCTGTGATTACTGTATCAAAGTAAAAGCATTATTTTTATGTTATTTCTATGGATGGTAGAGTGACTTGACATGACACGTTGTTGTTCTGCCTGTCTAACATCTGTGTCTTTTCCTTTAGGTCATTTTTTTTCCTTTAGAAGTTTATCCCTTCCCTGTAAGAGGACATGCTGGAGGGACAGTCAGTGAAAGAGCCCCATATTCCCTTGACCGGGGAATGGACAAAGTTTAGCTCAAGAATTAGACTGAAAAAATTTTCTCCTGAAAGCTGACGTGTGAATAAACAGCATGTGAGCTCAAGGTCCAAAACTCATTTACCCTGATGCTAACACCCAAAAAGACCATCTACTAAGTCTCTGCAGTCTTTCTCACTAATCTGCCATTTCTTGTTCCTCTTCATGGCTACCAGCTGTTTTAGGTCTTGGCACACAGAAAACTTACATCTGCATGGTACACTGGGGTGAGAGGAGTAGCTGGTCACAGGCTAAAGCAATGGGCTAGGTCCTCTCTGCCCCATAGCTTGACCGGTTGACCCCAGACTCACATCCCTTACCCATCCTAAGCATACAGCTGGCATCAACACAGCTCTTCAGAATCTGATTCTCCAGGTTGTATTCAAACTGAAAGCTACAAAATATCCTTTCAAATAAACTGCTCCTCTACTTAACTTTCAGTAATTTGTTGTGGCTTGCAGTTAAATTACTGATGCAGATGTCAAGAGAAAAGCAACGGAGAACATGGTAACGATGATGGCAATGGATGATGCTGATAGAAGGAAGGAAAGAAGGAAGGAAGGAAGAAAGGAAGGAAGGAAGGAAGAAGAGGAAAATCTAGACTACAAGGAACTTTACAAACAAGCCTTCTGAACTGACTCATTTAAATTGTGTGAATGTAGGTTTTAACATCGAATTACATCTTTTATGCTTAATAGTTATCTGTTTCTCGTGTTTAGTAACTCTCTTAGTATGCTACTTTTTAGTATCTCTTAGATTTATATATAATTATACTTTGTAAATTGTCAGTGTTAAAAATTTAGGGTTAAGCCAGGCTTGGTTGTTCAAGCCTATAATCCCAGCACTCTGGGATGCTGAGGCGAGAGGATTATCTGAGTCCACAAGTTCAAGACCAGCCTGGGCAACATGGTGAGATCTTATCTCTACAATAAATTGAAAAAATTAGCTGGGTGTGGTAGCACGCACCTGTAGTTCCCACTAATTGGAAGACTGAGATGGAAGGGTCACCTGAGCCCAGTAGATCGAGGCTGGGAGCATGCCACTGTATTCCAGCCTGGACAACACAGTGAGACTAGAACTCAAAAAGAAAAAAAGGTAAGCTTAGATTATTTTAAACATATAACTTGAGAGAGATTTATCATAAGAAAACAACAAAGAAGAATTTTTAAAATCCTTTGGTCTCAGCCACCCCCTTGAGAAGAGACCTATTAAGGCATGTGGAAACTTGAATAGACTTTCCAAGTACACGTGGGGGTGGTGCCTTGTTGCAGCTAGAAGGGCTGCCTCCAGGGAGTAAATGGACATAGCCCCAACTGCTTAAGGGGCCAGGGGCTGGCCCCTCAAGAAGTTTCCCGACAGGGGATTTCCATTTGCATCCATCCTGGAATGGCGTTCATTAGCCCAGTGAATACCTCGCTTGCATCATGGGCACATAGATGTAGGGCGACCCCTTCTGGGGGGTGGTCCTGAATAGGGATTATGCGCGGGGCATCCCTACTGAAATGGCCCATTTGCCCACAGGTAAAGCAGGTGCCTTGGGTTCCTCCATTAAAATTTTTGTGGGGAGGAGTACCTTGTAAATCTGCAGCTATAGCCATCCCTTGCATAAAGGCAGGCCCAATATCAACACACAAGCGAATGTAATATGTTAAATCCCCTTTTTTACAATAGGGATGAATGGCCGCTTGGCTGGCAGAATGGGCATTTTCATAGGCCAGTTGTTTTACCAAGAGTCCCTACCTCTTCATCTACCGCTATTTGACCTAAAACCTGCAACAATCTAGATGCAAAATCTTGGTGATGCTTATCAGGTCCCTGATGTATTTTCAAAATCTGTTCTGTCTTAATTCCAGCTGACAGTAATCGACACCGTGCTCCCGATGTTGCTCCACTGATCTGACCATATGCAGCTTGGGGATATAAAATCTGCACCTCTTGGGAGGAGTATTCTCCTTGGCCCACAAGCATGTCTAGATTAATCCTATTCAGTTCATCTCCTCTATTTCTTTCAGCTTGCTCTTTGCATCTAACCCAAAAATCGGTCTTCCATAACAAATATTCTCTGCCTGACAAACATGCCTTAGTAACCATACGCCAATCAGAGGGAGTCAAGGCCTCTTGTGGAATGGTTTCCAGTATAGCTAATGTAAATGGTGCTGTTGTTCCATACTGTGCCAAAAAAGTTTTAAGGTCCTTCAGGGACTTAGGAGACAAAGTCTGATATTCGCACCTTCCTTCTCTGATCATCAAACCTGTAGTTTCTACTGAATAGGCGTGAAATTCTTCTAAATCATCTCCCCACAGCAAGGCTGACTGAACAGTCTTCTGTAAAGGGGAGAGACACTTCCTAACATCGGGTGGCCGAGCTTGGATGGGAGCCAAGAAGGGGGAGGGTATGGATCCATGATCCACAAGCAAGGCTCTAGTCGGAGTCAATTGAGGGGCTGTTGAGACCCAAGGGGTGTCCTTGCCACCACCAGGAGAGGTCTCCTCCTTAGAAATTGAGGGATGAGTCACTGTATGGAAGGCACCTCCTCTTTTGAACTCAAAGCACGACACAAAGGCACTTCCTTTTTCAAAACTGAACACTTTCTAGCTAAAACAGTAAGCAACTCCATAAGTTGAGCAAATGTATCAGAGGATAAAGAAAGAGTGGCAGGCTCAGCCTCTTTCACAGGGAGGCTAGGAGCCTTGGAAAACTTGGTCACAGAGTCTCAAGTAGCCACAAATATCTCATCATTGTGATACTGAGAAGCGGCCTCATCCTGCTCTTGTTGAAAATCTTTACAAGGGTGTCCCTTCTGGTTGTCGTGGGCAGCTAGAGCAGGAGCTGAGGGGGAATGCTGCAATGATGGAGGAGCCTATTCTGCTCTATGAGGGTTCTAAGCAATCTCTTACTAGGTTCCACAGAGATAAAGCATCTACTGACACAGCTTCAGGACCATGTACTTGATAATAATCCTTCAAACAACTACCTACTTTTCCCCAAGTAATCAGATTAACTATCCTGGCG
>NW_007094839.1:4670-8878 GCF_000164805.1 Carlito syrichta
TTTCCTTCAAGTCTGGAGCTGGACTACCAGTGAGAATCTCAGCTCTGCCACTCAGTGGTTATGCGATTTTAGGTGATTCCTTTCAGTTTCCACCCCTGTAAAGGAAAATAATAAGGTTGTAAGTGATTAATTGACTCAATATTTGTAGAGTGTTTAGAACAGTATCTGGTACATAGCAAATGTTATATAAGTACTTTCTCAGTAAATGAGTAAGAATGAGAGTAGATATTAGGTAGAAAAGTAACAGGCATGAAATACATAATAAAAAGTGAAAATAAAAACATTGCCAATATATAAAACTTGTGTAGTACAAGTAATGAGTTTTATTAATTTATTGAGTCAAAGAATGTTAAGTAAGTGCTGCCATATCCTGTAAATAACTACGAGCTTTATAAAGATGAATTTTCTTTCTTCAAGAAAATGAGGATTTCATATCTGCTTTAGTCAATTGCTTCTACATAAATTGTAGGGCCTGGGATTTAAAGCCAAAACAAATTAGAGGCTTGTGCAATTACTGACATATTTGGAACATACCAGAAAAAAGTCCAGAAAAAGATATAGCTCAGAATTAGATATTTCATATGTGATCTTATTCAATTTTTATGTGTTTGACATTATTACTTATTACTTTTTAAAGATATATAAAATGGGCCGGGATCCGTGGCTTAGCCTGCAATCCCAGCACTTTGAGAGACCGAGGCGAGTGGATTGCCAGAGCCCGCGGGTTCAAGACCCACCCGGGCTACTTGGCGAGACCTCGTTTCTACAATAAATCAAAAATTAGCTGGGCATGGTAGCACGTGCCTGTAGTTCCGGTTACTTGGAAGCCTGAGGCAGAAGGATCGCCAGGCCTAGCAGGTCGAGGCTGCGGTGCCTAGGTGCATGCCACTGCACTCGTCTGGGCGACAGAGTGAGACTCCAATTGAAAAAAAAAAGTATTTCTATAGGCATTTTATATGGAGATGGTTATTTAAGACAGATAGATTTGGCCTGGCATGGTGGCTCATACATATAATCCCAGAGCTTTGGGAGGCTGGGCAGGAGAATCATTTGAGCCCAGGAGTTCAAAATCAGCCTGGACTACATAGCAAGACCTATGTTTGCATTTTCTACAAAAAATTTTAAAAATTAGCTGGGTGTGGTGGTGCATGCCTGTAGTTCTAGTTACTCTGGAGGCTAGGTCAGGAGCAGCCCTTGAGCCCAGGAATTTGAGGCTGCAGTGAGCTGTGACACACCATTGCATTCCAGCCTGGGTGACAGAGCAAAACCCTGTCTGAAAAAAAAAAAAGATTTGAATTCTAAGCCAAGCTGTATCAGTACTATGTGACCCTAATGCCTGACTTCTTTAAGCCTTAGTTTCCTTACCTGTAAAATGGGGATGATAGCAGTACCTACTTCCCAGGTTTGTAGTATATACGAAAGCAGGAAATGTAATAAATTGCTTAGCACAGATCCTGCTACACAGCAAAACAATACATATTGTTAACATTACCATCATCATTATTTTTAAAAAATTACCCTTTATTGGGGTAAAATTTACATACAATAAAATGCACCCATGAATTATGACAGATGTGATACCTATGTAACTATTGCCGTAATTCAGATATAGAACATTTACATCAGTCAAAAACCATTATTTTAAAATAGAAAAACTGGTGTCTTATATAGTAGTAATGCAAAGGAGAAGTCACTGCGTAAAGCAAAATATCAACCATAAAAGAGAAAGAGTAAGTCCTAGCTATAATTATAAAATGAGGGGAAGGCGTATTCGTTTTGAGGGAGGTGGGACAGGCCAGGTGTACTGCACATGATTGCTTCTGTACTATACTTGTTCTTTGGTGGAAGAGCTTGTTCACAGTCCATTACGTGTTTGGAGTGAGGCTGTTTTATCCTCAACTCCAGTCTCATCATTTCTGCTGCAGTTCTTAGAAATAAATCTCTCTTACCGCTAATATGATTGAATGTAAATTTGGAGAAGCTGAGAGAGCCACCACAAATGAAGCCACACCAGACAAAGGTCAGTTTGAGGATGTAAACATAAACCTTGTGCTGATATCATCACCTAGATCCCCAGAGGCTGTGGGATCTAGGTCTACCCATGGACTTCTCAGATGCAGAAGGATCTATGGGTGCTTCATCATGGACCGGACCTGTTCCCAAGCTTGTGTTCAGGAAGCAGTGAGTGAATGTGAGTCCATGCCCACTTGTGATTATATAGGCTCAGAGATAACATGTATGGGAGTGCTTTGCCAGTGTTAAGGTTTCTACAAATGGGAGTTAGTTGTATGGTAGGTGTAAAGTTAGTTGGACAATTGAGTTCAGAAATAACATGATTTTAAAATACATCGATACTGAAAGCAGAACTATTTGGAATAATCATTTAGCAAATTTTAAGAAATTCAGACATTTATCTAAAGAATTTAGGTCAAATAATGTTATCTAAATTATGTATCTATTTCATATAAAATTGACTTCTAGACCTTAACTATTCTCTTCTGTTTACATGCATGGCCATAACCTATGTTGTTACATAAGTCACTGTTTCTTCCTCATTAAACATGATTCCTCCCACTGATGTGGACCACCTTTGAAGTACCAACTACTATTCTGAGCTGAGGCTGCAGCTCTGAACAATACAAAATACCTCACACAATTTATTTTCTAAGAGGAGAGAAACAACTATGCCTTCCATATGCCAGTTTCTGTACTCAAGACTACTGCTTTCTGACTCTCTCTTTGATGATACTGACAAAAATGTTGGAGATCATTTGTAGAAATTATGGATTAATGTTATAAGAAAGTTATATTCACAGATTTGCATATTTGTCTGTGAATGGTGGACAAATTAAATTGTATGTTTGTGTATATGTATGTGCCACACAGACTTATTAGTTAGGTAACCTGGTTCAAGTTACAACTCTGGGCCTCAATTTCTCATCTAAAACTGGGAGTTATCATAGTACCAGTCTCCCTTGTGGGGATTAAATGCTTGTAAATAAATTAGCTTAGTGCCTGGCACAAACTAAGTGCTCAACAAATGATAGCTACTATGTTATTATTATTATTAATACACAAATATTATTATTATTATTATTATTTTTGAGTTGGAGTCTCACTCTGTCACACAGACTGGAGTGCAGTGGCCACTCCTGGCCACCGCAGCCTTGACCTGCTGGGCTCTGGCGATCCTTATGCCTCAGCCTTCCAAGTAGCTGTTACTACAGGTGCCCGCTACCACACCCGGCTAATTTTTTGATTTGTTGTAGAGATGAGGTCTCACCTAGTTGCCCAGGTGGGACTCGAACTCACAGGCTCAGGCAATTCACTCACCTCAGCCTCCCAAGGCGCAGGATTACAGGCTGAGCCACCGAGCCCAGCTTCACAGATATGATTTTATACACATTTGCCTAATATTCCCTAATGGGATAAAATAAATAATTGTGAATCTCATTTTGTTTCATTTATTTAACATGTATTAAATACTTTACCATGTGCCAGGCCCACTGTGGAAGATTATATTTTTTTAGAAATGGCTACAACAGTATCTCCTGTACTTGTCACCACCCCATCCCATCTGCAAGTAAAGTCTAACCCCCTACCCTTGAATTTGGGTGGGCTTATGATTTATCACTGAAGGTGGTAGAAGTGTGTGACTTACCCAGTCATAAAAGGTGATGTATTTTTCCCTTGGGAGCTGGTGTGCTTTATGCTGTAAAGAAGCCACAGGGAGAGACCACATGGGGAAGCCTTGTATCTACCTGAAAATAGAAAGAGATGCTTAGCTAACCACCTGCTTGCTTCTACAGCTCCTGTCACTATGTAATTGCAATCACACAAGATGCCCCAAGTCAGAACCACTAAGTTAAGTCCTCCCCAATTCCTGACCCATTTCCTGAGAGAAAATGATTGCTGATGCTGTCTTAAACCATTAACTTTTGGTGTCATTTGTTATGTGATATTAGATAACTGAAAGCCCTGTCTTCAGAAGCTCAAGGTAAAACATCAACCATTTACTTTCATGGAGCTTCTTTTATAAATCTTCCCCATCCTTGGCAAGTGAAGAACAACTATTTTCAGTGTTGCAGTTATGGGATAGCTGTTTGGACTTACTATCAACCCTAAATTTGTAGATACAATTACCAAATAGATCACAGTCATAACATTTATCTATTTTAATATTTATTTGTAGAGGCAGGTTTTGGCTA
>NW_007094840.1:0-770 GCF_000164805.1 Carlito syrichta
CACCATAAACGTAATTAAATACATCAACAAATGTAAAATCAAGAACCACATGATAGCCGGGTTCGGTGGCTCAGCCTGTAATCCCGTAGTTTGTTAGGCTGAGATGAGTGGATTTCCTGAGCCCTCGGGTTCGAGACCTGCCTGGGCAACTTGGTGAAACCTCATCTCTAAAATAAATCAAAAAATTAGCCAGGAGTGGTAGCATGTGCCTGTAATTCCAGCTACTTGGAAGGCTGAAGTGGAAGGATCATCGCAGCCCAGCAGGTCGAGGCTGCAGTGGCCGGTAGCAACCACTGCACTCCAGTCTGGGTGACAGAGTGAGACTCCAACTCAAAAGTAAGTAAAAAAAAAAAAGAACCACATGATTATATCATTAGATGCAGAAAAAGCTTTTTCTAAAATTCAGCATCCCCCCATGATAAAAATCCTTGAACTCGTAGGCACAGATGGAACATACCTTAAAATAGAGCCATCTATGATATAAACCCACAACCAACATATTGCTAAACAGACAGAAATTGGAGGTGTTTCCCCTGAAAACTGAAACAAGGCAAGACTGTGCACTTTCACCCATCCTGTTCAACATAGTGTTGTGAGTTCTAGCTAGAGCAATTAGTCAAGAGAAAGAAATCAGGGGTATCCAAATAGGAAAAGAGGAAGTTGTTATCTCTCTTTGCTAACAATATGATCCTCTACCTCAAAAAATCCATGAGAATCTGTCAAAAACTCCTTGCACTGAAAAAGGTCTTTGGCAGTCTCTGGGTACAAAA
>NW_007094841.1:0-1371 GCF_000164805.1 Carlito syrichta
CGACTTTCTGACATCACACAACCTACCTAGGTTGGAACAAGAAGAAATTGAGACCCTAAATAGACCAATAACAATCAAGGAAATCGACCACGTAATAAGAAAACTTCCTACAAAAGAAAGCCCTGGTCCAGATGGCTTTCCAGCAGAATTCTACAAGACATTTAAGGAGGAGCTGATACCAATCCTACTGAAGGTATTCCAGGCGATTGAAAAAGATGGAACTCTCCCCAAATCATTTTACGAAGCCAACATCACATTGATACCCAAGCCAGGTAAAGATCCAACAAAGAAAGAGAACTACAGGCCAATATCTTTGATGAACATAGATGCTAAAATTCTCAACAAGATCCTAGCAAACCGGATTCAGCAATACATCTCAAAAATCATCCATCATGACAAAGTAGGCTTCATTCCTGGCATGCAAGGCTGGTTCAATATTCGTAAAACCATAAATGTAATTAAATACATCAACAGATGTCAAAACAAAAACCACATGATCATATCACTAGATGCAGAAAAAGCTTTTGATAAAATCCAGCACCCCTTCTTGCTAAAAACCCTTGAACATCTAGGCATACAGGGAACATACCTCAAAATAGTAAAAGCCATCTACGAGAAACCCACAGCCAGCATACTCCTAAATGGACAAAAATTGGAACCAATTCCCCTGAAAACTGGAACTAGACAAGGATGCCCACTCTCTCCCCTCCTGTTCAACATAGTATTGGAAGTCCTGGCTAAAGCAATCAGAGAAGAGGAGACAATCAGAGGTATTCAAATAGGAAAAGAGAAAGTCAAGTTATCTCTCTATGCAGATGATATGATGGTGTACCTTGAAAACCCAAGAGAATCTGTCAAAGACCTCCTTACATTGATAAAAAGCCTTTGGCAAAGTCTCAGGATACAAAATAAATGTACAAAAGACAATCGCATTTCTCTACACCAATAATAAACAAATAGAAACCCAAATAAAAAACACAGTTCCATTCACAATAGCCACAAAAAAAAATTTTATACCTTGGCATCTTCCTAACCAGAGACGTGAAAGACCTTACAATGAAAATTACAAAACACTGCTGAAAGAAATCAAAGCTGACACAAACAAGTGGAAAAATATCCGATGCTCATGGATCGGAAGAATCAACATTGTGAAGATGTCCATCTTACCTAAGGTAATCTACAAATTCAATGCAATACCCATTAAATTACCAACAACATTCTTCTCAGACCTAGAAAAAAACAACACAGGAATTCATATGGAAACACAAACGTCCAAGAATATACAGAACAATCCTCAGCAAAAAAAACAAAGCAGGGGTATCACAATACCAGATTTCAAACTTTACTATAAAGCTACAATCATCAAAACAG
>NW_007094842.1:0-1480 GCF_000164805.1 Carlito syrichta
GCTCGGTCTTTCAGGGTTTTGTTTGCATGAATTAAATATTTATTCAGCAACTTACTCTCTGTTGTAAATGGCCAAAAGACACCTGACTGCACACAGAGAGTGTGTGTGGCTGGGTATGTGTGTCAGGGAGTGGACCTGGATGTGTTTTGGATTTCACTTTGAAAAGATTGTTTGATTGTAAGTGTAGCCTTTTCTAAAAGCATTGGAGTAACTGCATTATGGTCAAGCAGAACATTTGTCAAAAGTGATCATCAGAGTTTGCCTGAAGGGCCCTGCTCTGGTATGTGTCTGAATTCTAGGCTAGGATTTTAGATAATTGGGCCTATTGCCCAGTGAAGAAATGACAAAAGGCCTTTTTACTTTCAATGGAGTTAATGATAGCTGGAGTTCCCAGGCCCCTTTACATCCTCTCTTCATTTCATCACGGGATAAGTTATCATTTCTCGCCTTATCTGTTATCATGTTAATCACGAAATTTCTCTTTCTGTGAATGAGTGAGCATGTGATATATATTCTCCAATGAACTGCCTCTGGGAGAGGAAACTTTGTTGTGGAGAATGTGTGAGAAGTAAGCAGTAAATGTTAATTAAAGGTCAGATTGATGTTATCACTGAGGTTTCCCTGGAGTGGAGTACATTACTTTATTGGTTTGGCTATTGATCCGGAATTGTGTGGGAGTGTGCAAGTCTTCTGAAATGCATTATGCAGGCTCCTTATACTCCAAATCAAGTACGATGATAGAGTTTCAATGTCTATGTTAAACCAGGGAGCAAAGCGGTGATTTATAAATATTTTACCATAATGATTCATTAGTTGTTGTATCGATCAGCAGAATTTTTTGGATAAATAACATCATCCTGAGGGAATTTAAATAAGCTCTGTAGTCCTTCAGTATATATTAATAATCTTTAAAGTACTAACTTTCATGTGATCTCATCTTTTTATCTAATCAGGATATATCTCTTTTGATATAATTTGAAATTTCTAAGGTAGTCTCTTTTTGACAACAGTTTAAGTTTTCCTGTTTTAAAGTTCATTTGATAGGAAAAGACACAGAAGATATCATCAACCCAAAAGAATCAACGGTATCCTAGCTGTCTTTATTTGAACTACACGTATTGACAGAGCAGTTATGGTAATTTTTCTTTTTGCTTCGAGTTTGTTTCCTCAGGTAATTGTGCCGAAGTGTACGTGTTAAAAAGTATCAGTGTATATAAAATAGTAAACGAAATAGCAAATAATTATGCTGTGAATATCATTTTGACTTTTCATTAGATGTAAGTGTTCATTTCTTAGATATCAATATTTATTTTAAGCAGGCAGATTTGCAAAATATCAACAACATGAGATTAGGGTCTATAGACCAGCAGAGTTCTTCAAACAGATTTAGCAATATACCTTGAACACATTGTCGTGTTTTTAGCTACAGTGTCTCATTTCACAGTTGAGGGAAAGATATTTGTTTATCTGTTGTTTTGAG
>NW_007094843.1:0-1472 GCF_000164805.1 Carlito syrichta
CGGCTATATTGACTTCGACTTACACCCTTTCGATAGCAAAACCTTGTCTTTACAAAAAATAAAATAAATAAATATTCAGGCATGGGGTGGTACATGCCTGTAGTCCCAGATACTTGGGAGGCTGAGGTGCTGAGGCGGAAGGGTCACCTTAGCCCATGAGGTAGAGGTGGTGGTGAGTTGAGATTGTGCCACCGCACTCAATCTGAACGACAGAGTGAGATGACCACTCTAAAAATAATTACTTCTACATTCTATATCCTGAGTGGCACGAGGTCAGACCAGGTACACCCATATTTGTAGTGTTCCAAAATGTCAGAATTTTACTGAGGCTGGTGTGATCTTAAAAGCCACAAGCTACACGGTGTTCCCGAGGAGACAATGCTACTTCGTACTTCCCTTTTACCAGGTAGTAAGAGCGTCAGGCAGGCAGGCTCAATCCACTCCTCCAGTCCAGCCAATATCACACACAGTAGATAGTAGTGCACTTAACCGATATATAAAAATCACAGATTAAACATTCCATGTCAAAGTAACGTGGGATGTCAACAGAAAATGGAAAGGAGAAAGGGTTAGCGAACCAGGTTAGGGAGAGCCAAGGTGAGGAGGAGTTTTCCCGTGCCGGCTTGGATGGCACATCCACATCTTGCAAGAATATGGGCAGAGTCTCTGGTGGAAGATGACAGGAGCTTTTCGTGGGGACAGCAAGATGGTGTCTGTTCAAGTGGCTGTTTCGAGCTGGTGAAGTCCTGTTCTTTTTATGGTCACAAAGCCTTCTGATGAGGTCTGACAGCGGAAGGGCATATGCCTGGTTCTGTTCTCACCCGGTTGCCTGTGGTGTCTATCGGGTGAGGCAAACAACCGGTCCCTGTTGGCATGAGGTCTTTTAGGCAATAAGATAAAGTCTTTTTCTGAGATGGAGTTACTTGTGTAAAGGGTGCCCCGTACACTCTCCGATATAAAGATCTTTTTCTACATTAAGTTTGAGCTTTAAAAATAAGATGCTATGTTCATTAAAAATTATTGAAATTTAAAATATAGGCACTTTATTTTCTGTCGACCTTCCTATATCTGTCATAATAACTGAAAAGAAAAATATGAGTTTTCTAGGAACTGCCAGTGTCTTCTTGTTTGATTTTACTCGGTTTGACTTCCACCTCTCCCTGTTCTGACATCCAAGCCTGGGCTCTTTTGTTTCTGCCTTGGAAGGGGAGGCCCTATCTCCCTGAGGAACCAGGGGGACATGGGTTTAAAGTGGTTTCTTCTGGGTTATGGGTAATGGGGTCAGCATTGAAAAGTGCACTTCAGTTGTGGAATTTCTTCCTAGAAAAGCCCCCATAGTTGACCTGTCTCTAGACTGAGGCATAAAATGACCACCCCTTGATTTTCACAGCACTTTCCTAGGGCTCTCGTAGGGGGACACTGACAATTCCTGGACTCTGGGGTAGAGATGGAAGGGGTCCTCGCTGTCCCCT
>NW_007094844.1:0-827 GCF_000164805.1 Carlito syrichta
AGCTCTAATGCCCAAGGGTGGAGAATTTAGATATACCAGCTCAAGGAGGCAACAATTGATCCTTTCTATGCCTGTTCTACTCTGGGATTCAAGGAACTGGATAATGGCCAGCCAAACCGGTGACAGCCGGTCTTCTCTTCTCAGTATACTGACTCAAATGCTAATCTCTTCCAGAGACATCCTCACAGACACACCCGGGAATGGTTTTACCAGCTAGCTGAACATTCCTCCATCCAGTCAAGTTGACACATGAAATTCACCATCACAATTCACCCCTTGTCAACTTGGCACCTATACACATCTTCTTGAACTAAGAGGAGGGACCCCCAAATACCTGGAATTTATTTATAAAATGTGCATGTTTATTTTTGCATGTTTAAAATGCAATCACTTTTAAAGTACTCTGTTTGATGCAATACGCCTATCAAGATACTATTTCCTGTGTTCTAAACAGTTTTTGAACTTGTGAATTTTGATGACTTAGCGCTTCTACTGTTTTCTCTTTCACCTCATCATTAAAACATTTCCTTTTGAGGATTTTTTCATCTGGGGAAACAAAAAAAAGTCACTCGGAGCAAGATTGGGTGTATAGGGAGGGTGAGGCATGGGGGTCATGTCGTTTTTGGTTAAAAAAAAAATGCCAGGCTCGGTGGCTCAGTCTGTAATCCCAGCACTTTGGGAGGCTGAGGTGAGTGGATTGCCTGAGACCGCGGGTTCGAGACCTGCCTGGGCAACTTGGCGAGACCTCATCTCTACAATAAATTAAAAATTAGCCAGGCGTGGTAGCACGTGCCTGTAGTTCCAGCTACTTGGAAGACTGAGGCGGA
>NW_007094845.1:0-1010 GCF_000164805.1 Carlito syrichta
CAATCATAACAAAAATTCACTGAAGCTGAACGCAATCTCTCAGTACACTAGCTGACAAACTGATGCTGTTGGGTTCCTAAGCCACTTACCTAGTGGGGGGCATTTGTACTACAAGGAACCCACTCTCCAAAAGACAGTTTTGCTTTTTTGGAGTCTTTCTCCTGTTTCCAAGTAAGATTACATTCTGAGATATTGAAGATTAGGCCTTCTACAGATGAATTTTAGAGGAACACAGTTCAACACAAAACATTACCTGCTTAGTAATTCTTTATTTTTATATTTATTTATTTATTTATTTTGCCTTGTTTTTTATTTTTTTTTTTTTTGAGCTGGAGTCTCACTCTGTCGCCCAGACTGGAGTGCACTGGCTGCTCCCAGCCACCGCAACCTCGACCTGCTGTGCTCCGGCAATCCTTCTGCCTCAGCCTTCCGAGTAGCTGGAACTACAGGCGCTTGCTACCACGCCCGGCTGATTTTTTGATTTATTGTAGAAATGAGGTCTCGCTAAGTTGCCCAGGCGGGTCTCAAACCCACGGGCTCTGGCAATCCACTCACCTCAGCCTCCCAAAGCGCAGGATTACAGGCTGAGCCACGGAGCCTGGCTTATTTTTATTATTATTAATAATAATTTTTATAGTCCCGAGGTCTTGCTGTGCTGCCCAGGCTGGTCTCAAACTCCTGGGCTCAAGCGCTCCTCTCTCATTGGCCCTCAAACCCTGGGATTACAGATGTAAGCCATTGCGCCTGGCAAGAATTATTTATATTAAGCCATATCAAATAGGTGGTATGGTTTCTGTCTCCTGAATAGATCCTTGCTGATACAAGGGGTTAAGCCTTCAGAAGTCAAAGGAGGAAGTGATTTATTCTGACAATGAGGATAGAGTACAATGACTTGAACCAGACTTTGAAAGTTGACTTGGATTTTGATAGATAGAGAATGTGAGTAAAATATGAGTTTCAGGAGACACTGAGTATGGTGACCAGGCTGCAGTGCAGGATTTATCAAGGAG
>NW_007094846.1:0-1062 GCF_000164805.1 Carlito syrichta
AAATGATAAATTTTTGAGGTGATGAATATGCAAAGTACCCTGATTGGATCATTATACACTCTATAGGTATTTCAAAACATAACTATCCCATAAACATATACAATATTACATGTCAACTAAAAAGGAAAATAGTCAATTTCCTTCCAGGCTCATCAATCTAAATTCTCTATTCTCAGATCGGGATCCAATACCAGCAGCAGCCCCTGTGAACTTGTTGGAAATGTAAATTTTCACATCTCACAAATTAATAAAAAGTTAGAAACATTACAAAAATTACCAAAATGTGACACAGACACATGAACTTGTTATATGCAAATTGCTAAAAATCAGATAACTAGCCCAATCAAAGGTCAAATTAATAAGTAAGTCCTTTATTAAAGTCAGAGGTCGAGAGGGGTCTCATGCCTCCCAAACTCTTGACAATGAATGAAATTTGTGGGAAATCTTTTTTTTTTTTTTTTTTTTGAGTTGGAGTTTCACTCTGTCGCCCAAACCGGAGTGTAGTGGCCACTCCCAGCCACCGCAGCCTCGACCTGCTGGGCTCTGGTGATCCTTCTACCTCAGCCTTCCAAGTAGCCAGAATTACAGGCATGCGCTACCACGCCCGGCTGATTTTTTTGATTTATTGTAGAGATGAGGTCTCGCTGCCCAGGCGGGTCTTGAACCCGCAGGTTCAGGCAATCCACTCACCTCAGCCTCCCAAAGATGCGGGATTACAGGCTGAGTCACCGAGCCCGGCGGGAAATCTTTATAGGCAAAAGCAATTGGGAAAGTGAGTCATTGCAGAGATAAACACATGAAACACATGTTCTGGGGTTTGACACATAGTATATTTAGATAAGGGGGCACACAGTATACTCAGATAAGGGGGAAACTGTTAGAGCACTGAGTGGGGTGTAGGGCTGTGAGGGTTGTTCATGAGCAAAATTTTAAAATTCTTGTATCAGCCACACAGAAGTTTAGTAACAAGTTAACAACATGAAGACAGCCACAAAATGGAATTTTACATTTTAAATACAAACTTAGTTTTATCCAATTCACTGCAAACACTTTAAACATTTC
>NW_007094847.1:0-803 GCF_000164805.1 Carlito syrichta
TCACATTAATCCATAATTTCTACAAATGACCTCCAACATTTTTGTCAGTATCATCAAAGAGAGAGTCAGAAAGCAGTAGTCTTGAGTACAGAAACTGGCATATGGAAGGCATAGTTGTTTCTCTCCTCTTAGAAAATAAATTGTGTGAGGTATTTTGTATTGTTCAGAGCTGCAGCCTCAGCTCAGAATAGTAGTTGGTACTTCAAAGGTGGTCCACGTCAGTGGGAGGAATCATGTTTAATGAGGAAGAAACAGTGACTTATGTAACAACATAGGTTATGGCCATGCATGTAAACAGAAGAGAATAGTTAAGGTCTAGAAGTCAATTTTATATGAAATAGATAAATAATTTAGAGAACATTATTTGACCTAAATTCTTTAGATAAATGTCTGAATTTCTTAAAATTTGCTAAATGATTATTCCAAATAGTTCTGCTTTCAGTATCGATGTATTTTAAAATCATGTTATTTCTGAACTCAATTGTCCAACTAACTTTACACCTACCATACAACTAACTCCCATTTGTAGAAACCTTAACACTGGCAAAGCACTCCCATACATGTTATCTCTGAGCCTATATAATCACAAGTGGGCATGGACTCACATTCACTCACTGCTTCCTGAACACAAGCTTGGGAACAGGTCTGGTCCATGATGAAGCACCCATAGATCCTTCTGCATCTGAGAAGTCCATGGGTAGACCTAGATCCCACAGCCTCTGGGGATCTAGGTGATGATATCAGCACAAGTTTATGTTTACATCCTCAAACTGACCTTTGTCTGGTGTGCTTCATTTGTGGTG
>NW_007094848.1:0-1203 GCF_000164805.1 Carlito syrichta
CAAGCCCGGCTTGGAATGTGTTTTGAAACTCAATACAAAACACTTCCAGGGCTTTGTTTTCCTGGTGGTGGTGGAGGTAGCCCCCCTGGAAAATGGGTCAGGTGGAACTTTGTTGGGTTAGCCAGTCACTCTGCTCTGTAGAGAGTGTTGGAGCTCTGCTGTCCTAGAGTCAGAAGAGGAAGGCTGAGTGCTCCTATGCTGGGGTATGGGGCAGTTCCCAGCCTCTCCTTCTAGCTTTCCCCTTACTCCCTGCCCAAAGAAAGCCTTCATTGTGGGTTAGACCTAGGGGAAGGTGTTATTGAGTCAGACACAGGGCAGCTGCATTGACCACATGGAGGGGCAGTGGCAGAACAACTTGCTGACTGGATACTGAGGTTGGTTGTCTGTCACCCAGGCTTTCCCACTCATGTTAGATGGAGATGACAGGACTCATTGTGTGCTAGAGTAAGTAGAGCTAGAACTTACATGGTTAAAATAAATAGAACAAAAACATTATACAATGCTGTGTGCTATTAATAAGTATTTATTATTTTGTGATTCTTTTGTTTTTTTTAATTGGAGTCCCACTCTGTCACCCAGACTAGAGTGCAGTGGCTGCTGCTGGCCACCGCAAGCTCGACCTGCTGGGCTCCAGCAAGCCTTCTGCCTCAGCCTTCCAAGTAGCTGGAACTACAGGTGCACACTACCATGCCCGGCTAATTTTTGATTTATTGTAGAGATGAGGTCTCGCCAACTTGCCCAGGCGGGTCTCGAACCCGCGGGCTCAGGCAATCCATTCACATCAGCCTCCCAAAGGAGCGGGATTACAGGCTGAGCCACCAAGCCCAGCTTATTTTGTGCTTCTAAATGGACCAAAACAAATCTTTTGCTGTCATTTTCACAGAAGGAACAAGAAGGTCAACAAATCAGAAAGCCAATTTACTTTCAGTAATTTCTGATTTTTCTATTTCTCTCTAGATTTGTTTTCAGCAAAGTAGATGTTTGCAGATTCCTTAAATGAATTTAAATTTCAGTGCATAGGAGATGCATAAGTAGATGATGAGATGTGTATAGGTAAGACAACACAACATTGTTTGTCATAGCATTCAACATCCTATTTTATCCTTTCCCATAGGATGGGAACTCTAAGGTTATTAAAAATAAAAGCCCACAGTGGTAGTGAAGAGACAGAGCTATGTGAGGATGGGGTTGCTCTGGTCTCCC
>NW_007094849.1:0-673 GCF_000164805.1 Carlito syrichta
CAAAGATATGAACAGACAGTTCACAAAAGAAGACATCCGAGCAGCCAACAAACACATGAAGAAATGTTCAACCTCACTAATCATCAGGGAGATGCAAATCAAAACCATACTGAGATACCACCTAACTCCAGTCAGAATGGCAATTATCAACAACTCAAAAAATAACAGCTGCTGGAGAGGGTGTGGTGAAAAGGGAACACTTCTACACTGTTGGTCAGAGTGTAAACTAGTGCAACCTCTGTGGAAAGCAGTATGGCGATTCCTAAAAGCTCTAAAAATCGACCTCCCATATGACCCCGCAATCCCCCTACTGGGAATATACCCTGAAGAACTCAAATCACTCTATAAAAAAGATACCTGCACACGTATGTTTATCGCAGCATTGTTCACAATAGCAAGATCCTGGAAACAACAATGCTGCCCATCAAAAGAGGACTGGATTAAAAAAATGTGGTACATATACTTGATGGAATACTACGCAGCCATAAAAAAGAACAAAATTATGAATTTCACAGCAACCTGGATGGAACTAGAGTCTATAATACTGAATGACCTCTCAGAGAAACAAAGATTCGAGTGTCACATGTTCTCACTCATATAATGGACCTTGAACATCCAATGTAATACTATAAGAAAATGATTGACGGTACTGGGAAAACTATGGGGGGGGAGG
>NW_007094850.1:0-891 GCF_000164805.1 Carlito syrichta
AAGCCCTCTGCATTCTGTTGAACAGGGTATTGTTTGCATAATGTTTTGACCATGCATGTTTAAACAACACCTGGGTGGATCATTAATACCCCAAGTACAGTTACTGAAATGGCTGTTTTAAAAAAAAATCTGTCTTTTTAAGATCTTTCAACCACTGAACTAGTTGGCTAAAATTAGAAAAGCAGGAAATATCAAAAGTTGAGAGACATGAAGTCACTAAAGCTCTCATATTGAGGGTAATTGGTACACCCACTTTGGAAGCAATTTGAGAATATCTATGAGTTGAATATGTGTATGCCTGAAACTCAGCAATTTTACTCTTGGATATATACCCAACAGAAATATACATATATGTTCATTCATACACACGTATAAGAATGTTCACAGTGGCAATATTGAAAAGAGTTGAAAACTAGAAATTACCCATCAATAGTAGAAATCAGACATATGAGTATACATATTTTATATTTCCATTTATATAAAATACTAAAACAATCAACATGTATGCAATGATATTGGATTCATGACCTTGGTTCCCTGTGGGAAGAAGTGTTATTGATGAGAGGTGGGCATAGTAGGGTTTTGGGGATGCTAGCAGGCTTCTTTTTCTTGATCTTCAGATTTGTTTTATAGGTATATTCAGTTTATACAAATTTGTTGAGCTACATGTACTTATATGCACTTCTATGTTCATGTGCACTTATCTATATGTATTTACAGCTAATAAGTGAGCTTTAGAAAGCAAACATCCAAAATAATTAAGATAATTGTGAAGAAAAACAAAATACCCTATCAGACATCAAGACTTATAAAGCAACAGTAAATAACACAATGTGGGTAGTGATGGGCAGAATAGAGTTCCCAACAGACCAATACATATAGAGAATTTTC
>NW_007094851.1:0-807 GCF_000164805.1 Carlito syrichta
GGAAGAGACTTCCATTGCCCTGCCCACCCAGCAACAAACTTTACCTCATTTCCTAAGGCCAGGTATTGCAGCGTGCGGGGAAGTTTTGGGTCCCTGCTCCCTCCAGCTCTCTCCCCGGCCGGCCGGCACCCGGCACCGCAGGTCGCACAGGGAGGCTCTGAGCGCCCGCCCCTCAGAGACACCGGTTCCATTACTGGCTGAATACTCTGTAGGGACCCAGTGCCACTCTCATCATTTACAGCCTGCCTTTTGGAACTTTGGAGCTCTGGAACTCCGGGTCCACCCTGGCTGAGGCACACAGCGTCAGACCCCAACCCAGAGGACCCAGACAAGCAGAGAAAAACAGACCTGCTTAAACTGCCTTGCCATTCTCCAGGCAGACTTCCATTGCCCCGCCCACCTAGCAACAAACTACCTCAGCTCCTAAGGCAACAGTGTGAAACAGGAGACAAAGCCCCACCCCTATGCTGCAACGAAAAACAAAAGGCAGAGGCTGGAATCGGAGATCACAGAAGTGAATCTAGTTTGATGGCTTATTTTGACCTATGATTTTATCATTGAAACTGTTGGTCTAGATTACGTTTGGTGTTTACCTTCTGACTTATACTGTTTCTCGATTTTTTTGGCCTGTCTCTGTTTAGCTATCAGTATTCTTTAGGGAATCTTTCTTACCTGTCTTTTTTCACTTCTTCCCAGCCGTGTGTCTCTCTCTCACCTGATAGTTGGTATGTATATCTGTTTTCCCTCTTGCACTTCTCCCTTTCACTTATTTTGACTTATGATTTTATCATTGTAACTGTTAGTTTA
>NW_007094852.1:0-763 GCF_000164805.1 Carlito syrichta
AAGTCCACATTGATGAGCCTATGAATAATCTCTACTTCTGCCACCATGGCCACTTTGTCATGAACTCATTGGGCATTGACAGTGGTGTCTGGGAAATTGAATGACTGGTATTCACAAAACCAATCATCTTATCCACTTGATTATTAAAGCCATCCTCTGTAAATGTTATCCTTTGATGGGCATTCACATGAGATACAAGTATTCTCACTTTTTGTTCATTCAGAGAGATCAATCCTCATACCTCTTCTACAGATTTTCTTGTCACCAATATTCTAATTATGAATTTTCTATGTCCCTGGTCATCCAGCCAAACCGTCGGTCGCTGACCATGAATTGGTAGATAACTTCATGTCTGGCCATTTCTTCTTATAAATGACATAAGGAATCAGATACACTGCTCAAAGCTCTTCCCATTGGAATATTTTTCTTCACCATGGTCCTTCAGAGATATCCAGAAAGGGCTGTAGTGCTTTCAGCAGAGCCTATGATCAGGACTATCTTTAAACCAGGCCTGAGTTGTCTCCTTCTCTTTTGTCTGCTCATGGTAAATTTTTCATGAGACCATAAGTGAAAACTAGAAAAGAAAAAGTAGCAGTAGACTATGGGCATTTGAGACACTTTTTCATGAAATTTACTTGTGTTTTGGGAGTCAACTTAGGCCCAATTCTATATACTTAATTTCTATGTAATGATAGAGTATTTCTGTGAATGTCCAATTTTATGGCTTTATATGTTTGATACACATCAATGGGTCTGTCAAGTC
>NW_007094853.1:0-972 GCF_000164805.1 Carlito syrichta
TCGGAGTGCAGTGGCATGTTCCCAGCCATCGCAGCCTCAACCTGCTGGACTCTGGTGATCTTCTGCCTCAGCCTTCCAGGTAGCAGGAATTACAGGTGTGCACTACCACACCTGGCTAATTTTTTATTTGTTGTAGAGATGAGGTGTTGGCAAGTTGCCCAGGCGGGTCTTGAACACGCGGGCTCAGGCAATCCACTCACCTCAGCCTCCCAAAGCACTGGGATTACAGGCTGAGCCACCAAGCCTGGCTCCCAACTCATCTTTCAAGACACAGCTTAAGCATCTTGCTTTTTGTTATTTTTTAAAACTCCCCAAGTAGAGTTGCCCACACTTTTCTTTGTGGTACTTCAATACTTTATACATATCTCTTTTGTACACTTATTCCTGTAACAATACTGCTTGCCTACACATCTACTTCTTGTACTAATTTGCACATTCCTTGATGTGATCCATGTGATATTATTGGCTCATTACACAAAATCCCATTGCTCTTTCATTTTGATCCTGGTGGGTAGACTTTACTTGAGTTTTAAGGCAACATTTCATGGTGCTGGGATCACCTTAACAGAATGCCTGTAGGGTGTGGGAAAAACATGTGAATATATGAGTGAGGGAAGTGTCAGACAACAGGGAATGAGAAGGACTGTGTGTGTGTGTTTATTTTTTTGAGATGGAGTCTCACACTGTCGTCCAGGCAGGAGTGCAGTGGTACACTCATGATCATCCTAACTTTGACCCACTGGGCTCCAGTGATCCTTCTGCCTCAGACATCCAAGTGGCAGAACTACAGGCATACACTACCATGCCTGGCTGTTTTGATTTTTCATAGAGACGAGGTCTTACTAAGTTGCCTGGGCTGATCTTGAACCTGCAGCCTCAGGAAATCCACTCTCCTTGGCCTCCCAAAGTGCTATGACTATAGGCTGAGCCACCAAACCCAGCCATGGGACTGTGTTGACATGGGACTGCATG
>NW_007094854.1:0-775 GCF_000164805.1 Carlito syrichta
GAAATACTTTCAATAGGATTGGTATCAGCTACTTGTATGTTTTGAAGAGTTCCAATGGGAAGCCATCTGTTCCAGGGCTTTTGTTTGTAGGTAGTTGTCTTATGACTTAGTCAATTTTCTGGGTTGTTATTGGTTTATTCTCAATGTCTTCTTGTTTCAACATTGGGAGGTTGTGCAATGTCAGAAATTCCTACATTTCATTTAGATTTTCAAGTTTCCATACTAATTTCTGATAATCTTTTGTAATTCTTCAGGGTCTGTTGTAACTTGATCTTTTGCATTTCTGATTTTGTTTATTTGGACATTGTCTCTCTTTTTCTTGGTCATTCTGGCTAGGGGTCCATCAATCTATTCTGGTTACAGTCTATCAATCTTGCTTATTCTTTGAAAGAATGAGCTTTGACCAGGCTCAGTGGCTCAGCCTGTAATCTCAGCACTTTGAGAGACTGAGGTGAGTGGATTGCCTGAGCCTGTGGGTTCGAGACCCACCTGGGCAACTTGACAAGACCTCATCTCTACAACAAATCAAAAATTAGCCAGGCATGGTAGTGCACACCTGTAGTTCCAGCTACTCAGAAGGCTGAGGTGGAAGGATCACTGGAGCCCAGCAGATCAAGGCTGCAGAGGCCAGGAGTGACCATTGCACTCCAGTCTGGGTGCCAGAGTGAGACTCCAACTCAAAAAAAAAAGAAAGCAGAAAGAACGAGCTTTTTGTTTCACTCTTTTTTCCTATTATATTTTATCTCTATGCCCCATATTTGGGCCTTTACTTTGG
>NW_007094855.1:0-1007 GCF_000164805.1 Carlito syrichta
ACACCACCCAAACCATGTTCTGAAGGCAGAAACAATCGTAGTTCAGGAGACCTGGCAATTTCTTTGTCCCATGACAGAGAAAATACATGCTTTTAGAATCTGGGGGAATGAAATGACACCAAAAGTTTTCTATTAGAACTTGCCACTGTCCCAATTCTGCAACCTGCTTTTAAACTTCAATACGAATTATAAACCAAAGAGTCACTAACTCCTTATCTGACACCATCTTTTTAAAAAGTTGGAGAAGCTAGATTTTTTTTAAATGACTAAAATATTTGTTGTTTTACAAATTATAATCTTTCAATGAAACCTTTTTACTACTTTTTCCATTCTCTTTAAATATGTTAAATTTGTGCCTTTTCATTTATGTTTAAAAGAATTCCAAAACAACTTGCTAAACATAAAAAAGACAAGAAAAAGGGAAACGGTCCACTGTATTTTTATCTACATAATGCCAAAAGAGATATGCCAATATTTCCACTGAAATTAAACATACTTAAAAAAAAAGTTAATCTTGGGTGCCATAGCAACTCAGCCTTCAAAGCTTGAATGAATAAATCTGACCAAGTTATTTTTCAGCAGTTTAATTCCGTTCACTATATCAGTGCAATTTCACCAATTAAACACAGGAGGAATAGCTGTTCCATGCTATCATCAATTATTATGGAAAAGTTATTTTTTAAAATGCTAATTGAACCATATTAGTAAGTGTATCTTTGAACTCTGAAAGTTGAATAACTGAACAAATTAACAAGGCAAGCAACTTTCTGGCAGTTATATCTGACCTAAGTAAGAAAAGGGTTGTAAATGCTCCACTATTTATATGCAGATGACTTTTGCTAGCATGGTTAGCTCAACCTACTCATTGAAACAAATCTAGTAAATATAATTATAATTACTGTATGCAATTAAAATAAAATGCAGAATCCAAAATATATTTTCCTCTCTACTGTATTTACATAGTTGTACTGCCACCTTTCAATTTGATTAATAATGCTTACAAAGCT
>NW_007094856.1:0-1022 GCF_000164805.1 Carlito syrichta
CAGCAGAGAGGGAGGGGGTGGAACCCTGTGCCCCTCATCTCTTCTGCAGGGTTGGTGTAAGCAGTTCTCTCAGTGGGTTCTGCTGAGGCTGTTCTTGTTTTTCTGTGTGTGTATGTATGTATGTATTTATTTTTTTTGAGTTGGAGTCTCACTCTGTCACCCAGACTAGAGTGCAGTGCCTCGACCTGCTGGGCTCCGACGATCCTTCTGCCTCAGACTTCCAAGTAGCTAGAACTACAGGCACGCGCTACCAAGCCTGGCTTATTTTGATTTATTGTATAAGTTGCCCAGGTGGGTCTCGAACACACGGGCTCAGGCAATCCACTCACCTCAGCCTCCCAAAGGCACGGGATTACAGGCTGAGACACTGAGCCCGGCTTATGTATTTATTTTTTGAGTGGGAGTCTCACTCTGTTGCCCAGGTTGGAGTACAGTGCCATGCTCATGACCACCACAGGCTCAACATGCTGGGTTCAGAAGATCCTTCTGCCTCAGCCTTCCAAGTAGTTGGAACCACCAGCATACACCACATGCCCGGCTAATATTATTATTATTACTTTATTTATTGTAGAGGTGAGGTCTCACCAAGTTGCCCAGGCTCATCTGGAAACCACGGACTCAGGCAAACCTCTCACCTCAGCCGCCCAAAGTCCTGGAATTATAGGCATGAGCCACTGCACCCGACCAGTCATTACTGTATATCTTGGTAGTATTAAACACTTTCACTACGTTGTGTAACTACCACCCCTATCTATATCCCAAAGTTTTCTTCAACCCCAATACAATCTCTGTGGATCATCCTCATAAACAACAAGCTATTAAACAGTAGTTTTCCCACTTCCTATTTCTGGTCCCTGGTAACCACCATTCCACCTTCTGTCTCTATGAACTTGGCTCTTCCAGTTACCTCATAAAAGTGGACTCTTGCAAGATTTCCCCTTCCAGCCGGGCTTGGTGGCCCGGCTTGTAATCCCGCGCCTTTGGGAGGCTGAGGTGAGTGGATTGCCTGAGCCTACGGGTTC
>NW_007094857.1:0-1257 GCF_000164805.1 Carlito syrichta
TTGCCTTTGTCACCTTAAACATACTTCAGTTTCAGTTATTCATGTGCACATGAAGAAACATTCTGTATATTATATATGTGATAATTTGAGCTTATCAATGTTATTTTTCAGGTTTCCAGTGTTTCAGTTTATATTTTTCTACTTATCAACTAAATCTAATAATGTATATTGCTTTTTCTCTGATACATTGTAAAGAGTTATTATTAATTGCATTTTGGTTTATGATGGATATGTCCTCTTGTTTAATCATTTCTCTTAACATTTTGTATACTACTCTTTGTCTTGTGAGTCATGTTTTCCTTTATAATTTATTTTGACAGATGATAAGATTTTTTTTGGTTCACAGTTGTCTAGTATATCTACCGTATTATTCCACTAGTTTGTTTTGTTTGCTTTTCTCTTACTTATTATAACCTCTTTGTAGTGGTTTCTATGATTAATGGGGACATTGAGATACTGTAACATTGGAAATGAACAAAATATCAAGTAGAACAGCAATAAGTGTACATTTATATATAATGTAATATTACAAAAGGACTAAATAAAGTACAAGATCAGAGATAAATTTTTATTCTATTTTTTCCTTTACGATTTAAAAAGATCCATTAAAAATAATTATCATATAATATCAAAGTAAATGAATCCAAGATATCAGTGACCTGGGTTGAGAAACTCACACTCTGGTCTTCTAAAAGTTTCCTTGTGGACACTAATTAGGTGTAATATAAGTATTGTCTTCTCCTACTGCTGTATATGAAGCTACTATGGGATTGTTATATTATCATGCTTTCTGATTCACATAATTTTTTTATAACTCTAGTATTCTTTTGCTTTCTCCTCCTCCACCCATTTTCTTGATCACTTACCCGTATAAAATAATTTTTTTCACTTTGCCTAGAACCATGAGAATCCTAATGGAAAAGCAAGAGCTGGAACCTTGAAAAGAGAAGTTAAACAAGAAAAAATGTTGACATTTGGATTTTAATAAAAGCAGGCAAGAAATCAAAATGGATGAACTGAACATCAATATTGAATCTGCAAGTAATCGCCAAAATAGTCTGTGGAACTGTTCAGAATTCTGGAAGTAGGGTAATGGTGCATAATTTCCAGAATCAGTCATTGCCATGGAATCAGAGACCATTTCCTAGATCAGTGGGAATGACAGTGGCAGTGTAGCCAGGCTGATACTGTGATGTGACCTTAACTATTATGGTAGCCACTCAGTGAGTATGACCAGTAGTTCTGGTTGCCTGGAAC
>NW_007094858.1:0-629 GCF_000164805.1 Carlito syrichta
CCGGGCGGTGGGGGGGAGAAGGGGGTGGGGCAGGACTGGCGGCGGCGGCCCCCTGGGAGCGACTGCGAACCAATGAGGGCGAGAGAGGACACGGCTGCGACTGCCCCCGGCCTGGCCTCATATCACTCACCGACAGAAAGCGACAGGGGAGGAGAGAGAGAAACACACACACACACACACACACACACACACACACACACCTGGCCTCATATCACTCACCGACAGAAAGCGACAGGGGAGGAGAGAGAGAAACACACACACACACACACACACACACACACGGTCACAGAAAGACTGACGGACAAAGAGTTAAGGCCTATGAGAGCCACTAGCAACACAAGGTACAGCCTGCTGTGGTGAGAAAAACAACTCTGAGCCGAGGCTCAGCCAGCGTGCATACCTGCCTTTTCCTCCTTGACAGATTCCCTCAGGCACAGACTGGTTTGCGTTGACCCTCACAGGCAGTGGTAGCTCAGACAGGGCATACAGCCCCCAGGGGAGGCCCTGGGCAAACAGGCAGAGGCGCTCCCAGATGAGCCTGTTCAAGTGAGGATTGGTAACCCGAGTCCCATGTCCCCTCCAGCTGTGTCCTGAGGGTGCCTGTGCTTTTCCCCACCCAGAGCACATTT
>NW_007094859.1:0-1094 GCF_000164805.1 Carlito syrichta
CGCCGGATCTTCAGAGCACTCGGGTGTGGGTGGCAGAGGAGGTGCATCCATGATCTGCCAGTCTTTGAGCCAAGTTGATTTTTAAACTGGTTTTAAGACTTTATGGAAAATTTGTTATGATTTGGCAGTTCTATAAATGGGAGGAACTTGTTATGACTGAAAAAGACAGTTTTTTTATTCTCTCCTCAAGCTCTGGGTTAGTCTCTTACCCTCCCACCTCCTATCCCTGGGGCACATTTACATAAGGGCAAGATCAAACAAATTCAACAGTGTCCACAGTTTCATTTCTTCCAAAATAATTCTCTAGTTTTGAAGCTCTGACATCATGAGATCCCCAGTGAAGAGGGGGACGTTCCTTGGGGACGCCATTTTCCCAGCACTGGGTGCACAGACTCGCCGCCAGGATGCAATGGGCCTGGTCTCCAACCTTTCAAAATGACCTTTCTCCATTGCCCAGATGGCAGGGACTCCAGGCAGCGAGGTGGAGGGCCTGACTGTTCCAGGCCGACCACCCCAGCCTGGCTCCGCCCCAACGTGGGCCCTGGTTTACCTGCATCGTTAAGCACTCATGAGAACCTCTCACTTTTCTCTACCAAGACGTGGAAAGCCACTCCCTCTTTGCGACAGTTTAGCGAGTGTCACACAGTTCCCAGTGGCCGAGACCCGCGGGGTCATGCACAATTGTTACCCTGGTGCCTTGGGTTTCAGGTTAAGACATTGGGGGGGTCTACCTGTGGCGACCCCACTGCTCCCAAGGCCCCAGCTCCTGGGTGCCCAGTCTGTACCATCATGCCAAGCAGGGCAGGCACCCCCCATTGACCCCAGGTTAGAATAGTGCACCTTAAGTGCCCCGAGGGCATGGGGCTGCAGGGACTGCAGTGAGCATGGCGCTGCAGGCAGGACAAGCTGAGACAGGTGGCGGGAGGACATGCCTGGAGCGACTCCAGGGAAAACCCTGAAGGAAAGGTCCAGAAGCACAGGAGGGCCGGAGTGAGTGCCTGGGCTGCCTAGGGATGGCGCTCCCCTGAGCACTGCAGGCAGAGCGGGATCTTTACCTCGGGTACTGGGCAGATGAACAGGCCACGGTATCCAGG
>NW_007094860.1:0-999 GCF_000164805.1 Carlito syrichta
CACTGATGAACACAGGCATGACAAAGTCTTAGCAAAAAACCAACAAGTTAAATTCAACACTACATTTTTGCATATTGTTAGAAATAGCAATTGAATTAGATTTTGGCCTTTTCTATATTCTATATTAGCAAAGGGGTATAAGTTTCTTATATATTCTCTATTTTTGCAATCATATAACCTTAATTTTTTAATAGATGAAGCATATTAAAATAATAATTGTCCATTTTCTGCTTACTATCTGGCTAAAGAAACAAAATTTCCGGTATTTAGGTGAAGGTAAATATTAACTTAATTATAAGGATATTATATTTTAACCTCATTTTAGCATAATTGTATGTATTTCCAAAAAAGTAGCTTTTTTTACTTCTTTTATCGCAGTATATAAAGTTATATTAGGGTAAGCATTAATTTGTTTTTGATAAAAATTTGGTTTTCTACATGCAACCATGTTATTGTACATTATTCGTTTTTCATCATTTTCTGACAACACTCAAATATGTTTTCAAACTTGTGGATGAACATTTGTATACTTTTGAGTACTTAGCTATGCAGCTATGATGACATAAGTATTATAGTCCATGTGTTTTCATTACATGCAGGATGATTTCTATCAAATGTATTCCTGAGGTTGCAGTTTCTATACTGTAGGCTGGTAGTACATGAAAAGCTAACATCAAAGTGTTTTGCAAATGTAAGGTGTAACTTATACTTCTAACAGTATAAAAATACGCAATGCCTCTTTCTTCATGATTTTTCCAACATGATACATTTTTCATTTTTTAAGGGTTTTTTTTATTTTGGGGTTTGACTCTGTCGCACACAGTAGATGGTCACAGACAGTGGAACCTCGAACTGCTGGGCTCAGGCGACTCTTCCACTTCACCTTCCAAGTAACTGGATCTACAGGCTCATGCCACCAAACCCGGCTAATTGTTTGGTTTATTGCTGAGCTCAGGAAGAAAAAAAACTGAAGGTGGATCACAGGGATCAGAGTTTGAC
>NW_007094861.1:0-717 GCF_000164805.1 Carlito syrichta
CGAATTTGAATTTAACTAAGTTTGTGACTTCACTGTGTGAAGTTCTTGTTTTTTAACTATCTTTTGTTTTTGAGTCAAAGTCTCACTCCATCGCCCAGTCTGGAGTGCAGGGGCATGCTCCTGGCCACCGCAGCCTCAACCTGCTGGATTCCCTTGATCTTTCTGCTTCAGCCTTCCAAGTAGCCAGAACTACAGGCGTGTGCCTCCACGCCCAGCTAATTTTTTATTTATTGTAGAGATGAGGTCTCGCCAAGTTGTCTGGGCTGGTCTCAAGCCTGTGGGCTCAGACAATCCACTTGCCTCATCCTCCCAAAGTGCTGGGGTGGCAGGCTGAGCTACTGAGACTGGCTTAACTTATTTTTTTAATTATTAGAGTGATAGAACATTTTCACTGGTCAGTAGTATTTTCTGTCTACCAATAATTATTATATTTTATTTTATTTATTTATTTATTATTATGTTTTTGAGTTGGAGTTTCACTCTGTCACCCAAACTGGAGTGCAGTGGCCGCTCCCGGCCACCGCAGCCTCAACCTGCTGGGCTCCAGCGATCCTTCCGCCTCAGCCTTCCAAGTAGCTGGAACTACAGGCGCGCGCTACCATGCCCGGCTCATTTTGATTTTATTGTAGAGATGAGGTCTTTCCAAGAGGCCCAGATGGGGTCTCGAACCCGCGGGCTCAGACAATCCACTCACCTCAGCCTCCCAAAGGTGCGGGA
>NW_007094862.1:0-758 GCF_000164805.1 Carlito syrichta
CAGCCGGGCTCCGTGGCTCAGCCTGTAATCCCGCGCTTTGGGAGGCTGAGTTGAGTGAATTGCCTGAGCCCGTGGGTTCGAGACCCGCCTAGGCAACTTGGCGAGACCTCATCTCTACAATAATCAAAAAATTAGCCGGGCGTGGTAGCTCTCGCCTGTAGTTCCAGCTATTTGGAAGGCTGAGGCAGAAGGATCACTAGAACCCAGCATGTCGAGGCTGCAGTGGCCGGGAGTGGCCACTGCACTCCAGTCTGGGTGACAGAGTGAGACTCCAACTCAAAAAAAAAAGAAAAAAGGAAAGAAACTACAAAACACATTTCTTTTTGAAAAAAAATCTGTCTATCTTCTTTCTCCTTTCTAAATGTCTGTGCTTCCATATCAAGAGTAGGAAAACAAGAGAGAAGCATTTGAGATTTCTGACTTAGAGACCCTGGGAATCAAGTCAGAATTCTAATTCCTTACTTCAAGTCTCATAAGTTGGTTGATCCAGTTCTGTAAAGTTTTAGGGTTCACTGTTTGTTGAAAGAGAATCACTGTCCTACTCACCACCAGTCATAATGACATGAGCTAAGGAGGTCCATAATCCCCATACCTCCCTCCCAGGCACTGGATTTGATTGCCACAAGTATCTTGCAGAAGCCTTGCACAGGCTAGAACAGAGTCACTAATGTAAACAAAACAAAACAATCTCAAACTCAAAAAACTCTTCCCACTTCCATAACTCTCCTGTTTAATCTTACTGGAAATAGAGCTTTTCC
>NW_007094863.1:0-1302 GCF_000164805.1 Carlito syrichta
AGAAATGACATTGGGCCCCTATCTCACACCATATACAGAAATCAAAATAGATTAAAGACTTAAATTTAAGACCTGGAACTATAAAATTACTAGAAGAAAACACACACAAGAAAATATTGACAACTTAGGTTTTGGCAATGACTTTCAAAATATTACCCTCAATATATGGTCAACACAAGCCAAAACTAGGTAAATGGGACTACATCAAATTAAAAAGCTTCTGCCCAGCCAAGGATACGATTGACAGAGAGCAGAAGCAACCTACAAATTGGGAGAAATTATCTGTAAACCTTATATCTGATAAGCAGGTCATGTCCAAAATATATAAGAAACTCAAGCAACCCAACAGTAAGAAAACAAATAGCCAGTTTAAAAATCAGGCAAAAATACTTGAATAAACATTTCTCAAAAGAAGAGACATACAAACGGCAAAAAGATCTATTAAAATGTTTTTAATATCACTCATCCTCAAGGAAATATATATTAAAACCACAATGAGTTATACTCTCATACCTGTTAGGATGACTGTTATCAAAAAGATGGAAGATAGCAAGTGCTGTTGAGGGTGTCGAGAAAGGGAACCCTTGCACACTGTGGGTGGGAATGTTAATTAGTACAGCCATTGTGGATTACTGTAAAAGTTTCTTTAAAAAAAACTATAAATAGCCCTACTGTGTGACCTGGCACCTCACTGCTGGGTATATTTTCATAGGAAATGTGATCAGCACATTGAAGGTTTCTGCAATCCTATATCCCCTGTACCACTAATCACAGGAGTCAAGCTGTGGGATCAACATAAGAATTCATCAATTCATGAGTGGATAAAAAAATGGGGCAGATATATTCAACAGAGTACGATTTCTCCATACACAAGAGTGAAATGCTGCCATTGGTAACAATAGGGATGAACTTGCAGTTATGTTCAGTGAAACTGTTAAGTGAAAAAACCAGAGATATGTGATCACCCTTACACGTGGAGTCTTATTTTATTTTATTATTTTATTTGAAAGATGAGGAGTACAATTCAGGGATAGGTATACAAATATTCATTATGCAGGTATCCTTATTGATGAGGTGTGCCCTCACTCCCCTGGTAGTTTCCCTCAACTGCCAATCCCATACCCCCTTCCTGGCAGTTTTCCACTATTGCCAATCCCTTTCTTATAGTATTATGATGATAGTTCAAGGTCCACTTATGAGTGAGAACATTTAGTACTCTGTTCTTTGTTTCTGTGATAAATCACTGAGTATGATAGACCCTAAATCCATCCAAGTTGCTGAGAAGTCCATATGTTTGTCTTT
>NW_007094864.1:0-1038 GCF_000164805.1 Carlito syrichta
CAATGTCTAATCCATCTTTGTTTTCTCACACATTTGTCATACAGCTACTATTAAAAGCCTGGTGCAGAGACTCAACCTATAATCCCAGCATTTTGGGATGCTGAGGTGAGAGGACTGCCTGAGCCTGGGGGTTCAAAACCAGACCTTATCTCTACAATAAATCAAAAAATTAGCAGGGTGTGGTGGCATGCATTGGCAGTTGAAGCTACTTGGAAGGCTGAGGCAGAAGGATTTCCTAAGCCCAGCAGGTAGAGGCTACAATGGCCACGAGCATCCCATTACACTCCAGACTGGGCAACAGAGTGAGACTCCAACTAAAAAAAAAAAATTGTTTGGTGATATACCTGAATAAAAAGGAGTAATAGTCAGAAAATCAGAAAATAATGAATTCACTTTTAAGCAGATTGAGGCCTTCTTTCTTATTTTTGAATAAAGGGTTCACTGCATTGAATTAACTTAAAGAAAGCAATGATATACATCAGAGAAAATGCTAGAATTAAGCTAATAAATTCATGGATGAAGTGTAACTACTTCTCATGTTTCTGAGATCTCTAGGTCATGCTATGAATATGTCTTTTGATAAAGTAACTAATATTTTATTTCATTTTATTTTTTATTTTATTTTTTTGAGCTGGAGTCTCACTCTGCTGCCCAGACTGGAGTGCAGTGGCATGCTCGCGGCCACCGCAGCCTCGACGTGCTGGGGTCCGGTGATCCTTTCACCTCATCCTTCCAAGTAGTTGGAACTACAGGCACACACCACCATACCCAGCTATTTTGATTTACTGTAGAGATGAGGTCTCGCGAAGTTGCCCGGGTGGGTCTTGAACCCGTGGGCTCAAGCAATCCTCTCACCTCGGCCTCCCAAAGCCCTGGGATTATAGGCTGAGCCACCGAGCCCAGACTAATATTTTATTAAGACTATATTTATCTACCATGTTTTGTAGATAGATGTGGTTTAATAATAAGATACAGCTAAAATTTCAAAACGGTATCTAAAATTTTAAATCAATTATAATAGTAATATTTACTAGAAGA
>NW_007094865.1:0-837 GCF_000164805.1 Carlito syrichta
TTCAATTTTCTTAATACTTATATTAATAACATATACCTAACAAATATAACATATTTATAGCAAATATAACAAAAATTCTATGTTTAGGATCACTTCTTATTTGACAGTGTTTCACATTAATTTAACATATCAAATAAGCCTAGTTTAACATCTTTGCTTTCTAAGGATAGAAAACAAATCTTTTGAGATTTTCTAGGTCCCTCAGGAAAATCAAAATTGGTTTGAGTTCCAAAGCAGTATATTTATAATTTAGTTTTGATAACTTGTCAAAAATACCAAAATATTTAAAATTCTTGATTAAATAGGATCACAGATCACTCTAAAACATTATTCAGGTATCTATTTAACTAAATGACAAAAATTTAAAAGATCAATACAGAAAGTTATGTCTTTTTTTAATGTTAAGTTTAATATTAAGTTTTCTTAAGTAATCAAAGACCCTGATAAGACAAAATGAAACACAGGAAATTATTTTAAGAAGACTGTGACTCTTTTTCTCCCAGGCAGAATATTCAACAGGTAATGAAAACCCTTGTATAATAATCCAAGAAAACTTTGTTCTTTTAACAGAAAAATAACAAAATTCTTGCTTTCTTATTCTCTCTTTACAACTTTCTGTATCCATTTTTTTATCCATTTAATTTTTGACTCTTTTTAAATTATAAATCAATCTTTAACCTCTAAACTAGGACAAAATTGCTCTTTTTTTCTTAACAGAAGTGTATCTTTTTATGTCTTAAAAATTTTCCTGCCAAAAAATCTTACATTCCTTATATTCTGTGCATACAGTTTCATTTTTTATTATTTCTAGTAGCTTTATTACATATTTTGGTTAGA
>NW_007094866.1:0-1269 GCF_000164805.1 Carlito syrichta
TAGCTGAAAAGATTGGAGTGTAAAGAGTGTGTTCTGATTCCTTCTGTCTTCACGGATGAAGATGAACATAAGCATCTATCTCCTATTTTATCGGTACTAAGCTGGGGCAAAGATATGTGACAAATGCCTGTACTTACACACTGAGCCTTTAAAAATAGTTCTATTCTGGAAGTGGTTCCACTGTAAATCTAACTCTTTGTTTCTGTAGTCTCAAGTAGACTCAGAAAGGCAAAGCAGAGAGTCTATTAGGTGGAAGCTGTAGAAGTTGTGGCACTTGGTGCATGGACAAACTGCTTCCAGATGAAATGAGTAGACCTGGATTTATCACTGAGGTGAGTCAGAGGAAAGGCTCATCAAATTCTGAACTCCAACTCAGGCTGTGGGAAGGTTACTGTTCTATGCCTTGATAACATCTTGATGTAAGTTAGTTAGAAGTCATGATACCAAGTAGCCACAGATTGAAAAAACTCTTGCTGGAAAGAACCAGGGAGTTTTGTTTTCAAGCCCCTTCTCTTCACTGCTCCCAGGGGAGGAAACACCTCCTTTAAAAAAGCCACATTTTTTTCTCTGTGGTCTAGAGAAACTCACATTTGCCTAATTTCCTCTGCTCTGGGACTGGGTGAATTAAGAGCGAAACCATGAGAAATTTTATACTTAGAGTGCTATATGTGTGTTCCAAACTTTCCTCTCCACAGGAAGAGCTGGGTGTTGGGGATTTCTTCCTAATTTTATGCCTGAGTCCCTGGTGTATGCCTAAATGTGCCTCAGCTTTTCCTACTGGTTTTATATTAATGCTGTATCAGTTAATGCTGTATCAGTTAATCCTGTATCAATTAATAGTAGACAGGAGTCTCTCAAATTATTTTTGACTTTCTCTTAGAATTTATCTGTGAACACATGTTTGTTTAAGGTTTCTATAGGTAGAGGGAGATTCAGAAGCCACCTCTTCTGCCATGGTGCTGATATAATATACCTCAAGGCTTTTAGATTATTAATCCTCAAACAAATTATAAAATGGAGATTATTCTTCCTTTGTGGTAAACATAAAAATTCAAGATTAAGAAATGTCCAACATGTGACAGAGCTAGGTTTATCAATTTTTGACAGACATCTTAGGGTATCTATTATCAAATCTTGGAATTTGACTTCATATCTACTTTAAGATTCTGAAAATTTCTAAGGTATACTAATTTTTTTCTGGATTTGCATTGCAGAGATAAATGGGAAAGTTTAACATACAGGAATGTGGGGAGAAGAAGAATCATGATC
>NW_007094867.1:0-577 GCF_000164805.1 Carlito syrichta
GATTGAGCTAGCAGCTTCCAAGAGGTCTCAGCACAGGAAGTAGAGGGCCAGGATTTCAGTTTCCTCAGAGTTTGTGTAGTTCTAGAGCATACCATTTGCAGTCAAGAGCAGGCCTTGAGGCATTTATCATAGAAACAGGGTGTTTGGAGTTGTAGGCATCTTGTTTCTTTATGAGTTGGATTCTCTCTCTTGTCACTCAGGCTAGAGTGCAGTGAGGTGCTCACGGCCATCGCAGCCTCCAACTGGTGGACTCAGGCTATCCTTCTGCCTCAGACTTTCAAGTACCTGGAAGGTACTGTAGATGCACGCCACTATATCGGGCTCACAGGTTAACCGACAAATCAACCAACCCAAGTTGTGCCTGAAATAGATAAGACCCTTTATTAGTTTTCACCTGCAGAACTGGCCATATACACGACCTGGCTCTATCCTCTTCCTAATACCTTTACTCCTGGATTTGCTTCCCTCCCTCCTAGCTAGGTTCTAGTAGTCTCAATTTCAGTTTTCCATCTAAGACTGAAAAGGCTTTTTGGGTAAAGCCAGTATCTCATAAGCTGCTTCTAAAGAATCAGGAAAA
>NW_007094868.1:0-1017 GCF_000164805.1 Carlito syrichta
CAGGAAGGCGGCACCGATCTCTTTTCTTTCTTTTTTTTAAGTTGGAGTCTCGCTCTGTCACCCAGACTGGAGTGCAGTGGCTGCTCCCAACCACCACAGCCTGGACCTGCTGGGCTCCGGCGATTCTTCCGCCTCAGCCTTCCGAGTAGCTGGAACGACAGACTCGCGCTACCACGCCCGGCTAAGTTTTGATTTATTGTAGAGATGAGATCTCGCCAAGTTGCCCAGGTGGGTCTCAAACCTACGGGCTCAGGCAATCCACTCTCCTCGACCTCCCAAGAGCGAGATTATAGGCTGAGCCACGGAGCCCGGCTCCTATCTTGTTTTTAAAAGTTAACATCCATATTTTGATCCCATGTTATTTACATTGATTCCTATATCAAATTACAAACACTGAAATTTTAAATTTTACTGTGACTGACTCTGACTTTAAAAGGAAATCCATGAGCATAGAAATATATAAAACATGAAATGCAGTTATTTCTAGGCAGAGTTATTATTCAAGTTATATAAAAACCACATAAAAGCAAAATTGGTAGCACACACATATGTGTACTTTTCATGCCTCTATTATTTGTTACACTAGAAATGGGACATCGGATATCCTACTATATTTATTCTAAGTTCACATTAACATATTATAAACAGTTTGACTGGTTTTCACTTGCATATTAAGTGTGAACATTTTTTTATTCATTATTATTTTTTGAGTTGGAGTCTCACTTTGTCGCCCAGACTGGAGTGCAGTGGCCGCTCCCGGCTACTGCAGCCTCACCTGCTGGGCTCCAGCGATCCTTCCGCCTCAGCCTTCTAAGTAGCTGGAACTATAGGCGCGCGCTACCACGCCCGGCTGATTTTTTTTTTCTTTTTTACTTTATTGTAGAGATGAGGTCTTGTCACGTTGCCCAGGAGGGTGTCGAACCCACGGGCTCAGGCAATCAACTCACCTCAGCTTCCCCAAAACGCGGGATTACAGGCTGAGCCACTGAGCCCAGCTTTCCTCAATGTATTTTTAAA
>NW_007094869.1:0-1177 GCF_000164805.1 Carlito syrichta
CCACTGTAGGGGATGGAGTTCCAGCAAGAGCCTCCTGCTCATTTATCTGTAGAGTGCTGACAGCCAGGGGTGTGTCTACCAGCTCTCTGCCAGCACATGGCTTTGTGGGAAGGTTGACCCCTCCCTGGGACTGGTTTCTGGCATGGACTGTATTGACAATGTCTGTGCAGACCACCATGAACTGTGAGGTGAAGAGCTATGGTGTGGGACAACCAGGCCCCATTCCATCTCCCTTTACACTAGGTCACATCTGAGATAAAGCAGTCATGAGGGGCACCAGGAGACTCTGGCTTGTTGGGGATTTTTCAGATTTTGGTACTGAAAGTTCTGAGCCCTCAAACTCCTCCATCCCAGCAAGTCAGGGCCGCTAGTCACCCTTTGCATTCCAGTCAGTGTGAACTAAGTTCTTAGGGTGTTCCCAAAGAAGTGTCCTTTGCTCGTTTGGTTGGCTGCAACCTAATGCTCAGGACATAACTAAGCCACTTATCTCCCATACATTAATGTCACTTAGACAGAACTCTAGCTTTGAGTCAGGGGTAGAGGACTCTGCCCAGCAGGAGGTTTTTCAGGCCCAGGTACAAGCATCTGCTATAGGAAGAAACCCCCATATGGGTTCATGTGAGGCAGGAAGGGCAGAGAAGTTTGCTGTGGGCTGAGCCCAGGAAAACATCTACGATGTCTGCCTCTGGGCTCATTGCATGACATGGAGAAGAGTGTAGGTTTGTTTCTGATCTGAGGTTTAAATGCAGATTCAGTAACTGCCCGCCCACTGGAAGATGGGGGACCAGGGAGGAATAGGAGCAGTATGCCCCAGAGTGAAACTCCCTAATCCCAGTCCCCGGTGTCTGAGTCATGGCCCAGGGAGGAGGCAGGCACAGGAGAAAGCCTCTTCCATATATTTACAAAGAACCGAGAACATTGTCTCCAAGGAAATACTCTTGAGATTCTTTATGGCTTATTAAAAAAGTGGAAAGTATTAAATAGTTTTATCTGAAATCTGAAATACTCCACTAGTAGAATAAATGTTTGTCTTTATTTTTGTGATGTTGAGAGATATTTTTTATTTCCAGTGCTTGCTAATCTGTTAGTTCTCCTTAGTACAGGTAATTATATTATAAATTAACAAGGGAAAGTAAACCAACAACGGGGTTTTAATTGCATATAATTACTTGGTGTC
>NW_007094870.1:0-700 GCF_000164805.1 Carlito syrichta
TTACTGCTACTTATTATTAATTGCCTCAGTCAGGGTTTTTAATTGCAGGTAACAGGGCAGTTCTGACTAATTCAAGCAGAAAAGGGAGTTATTGAAAGCATATTGGTTAGTTTACCAAACTGATGGGAAGGTTGTTTACTGAACTGATGGGAAGGTTCCTTACATAGGAACAAAGAAGACTAGGTAACATAAAAGGCATAGCTAAGAATCATGATAGAAACCCATCTGGTGACAGTAATGTGACCACATGTTGCTGAGGTCTAGGCTCAACCACTGACAGCATAGCTGTTGCTGTTGCCTTTGGAAACTCAGTGTTGCTGCTGCCTCCTGTTGCCAAAATTCCTCCTTTGCTGCCCCATCTTCTTATTGCCTCTAACTGTTATAGGGGCCTTGGTGGGAATGTCATAGTGGAAGAATCTAAATTAAGCACCCATGTCATGCTGGAGGGTGACTGGAAGGATGAGTATATGGCCTTGTCAGCTCTACATAGGGAGGTGGGCTTTGCCTTATGTGAAGACTCATAAAGTGGGAAATTTCCTACTTTTAGGAAGGGAGTCAAGGCACTAGCAGACCCTACGCTTTCACCCACATTATGTCTTCTACCTATGGGTTGCTTGTGATATATTTGTTTGCTGCTTATGAAACAGTCATAGTGAGATGTCGGTGACCAGCACTGATCAAGGGTGGGTTTAGGACCCGC
>NW_007094871.1:0-990 GCF_000164805.1 Carlito syrichta
CTGCAGTCCTCCCCCTTCCACATTCTTATGGTCAGGGAGATCCCCTCCAGTGGGGAGAAGCAGGATTCTCTCTTCCCAAGGTATGTACTCTTGGGGGGTGACCCAGCCATGCCAATCCTGGAATGGAATTCTCCTATTGTGACTGACATCCAGAATCCACTTGGGTTTGTCTCTCTCAGTTGTGACCCAGCTGTATGGGTCTAATGTTCAGAGAATTGCTAGGGAGGAGAGGGTTCGGGACAGCCCCGGACTCATCACTGATCTCTCTGGAGTTTATCCTTGTCTTTTTTCTGGCCACACCCTTTGTCCCATGGCTTGATCAGGATAGGGGGTGGGGTACCTGAGACTCAGCACTCATCAGGTCCCTCTGAAGTTTGTACTTTCAGGATATTCCCTCTGGGTCACAATCAACCCCTGAGTAGTTGATCTGCCAGTCACAGAGATCGGGTCTGTTGCTCCATGGTGAGCAAGTCAGAGCACTTTCTTGCCCTGCCTTTAAGATGGTGGTGTAGTGCCTCTCTTGTCCTCTCCAGTAGGACTCTGCCTTTAAGCTCCCTCTGCAACCTCTGCTGCCAGGTACTAAAATGATGAGGCAGAGCCTGGGGTTGGTAGCCTCTCCCCACCACTTCTTCACAGGAAAACTTTTGTCCATTTAAAAAACGGCTCTCAGTTTCTGTGACCTGGGAAGAGCCAGGGACCAAGCAGAGAAGGTGCAGCACCAGCTTTTGCACCAGTGGGGCCCTGGCACGAGCCCCCACTTATTCAGTCTCTCCCAGTCTTTCTTCCCAGGAAGGGTTTTGTTGATTTTAAAAAAATAGTGTTCAGTTTCTGCATCCCAGAAATCACTAGGGTCTGAGCTGAGCAGGTGCAACATCCCCACTGCACCAGGAGAGCCCTGGCCACTAGCTCCCCAGTCCTGAGTCAGCCACTCATATGCCCACTCACTCACTAGCATGTACACAAGAATTTTCCATACACTCACTCACATTG
>NW_007094872.1:0-861 GCF_000164805.1 Carlito syrichta
CCATCCATGGGCTCCACAAGGTCATTGATGACACCAATGTCACCCAGCTGCAACTGGAGACAGAGATCGAGGCCCTCAAGAAAGAGCTGCTCTTCATAAAGAAGAACCATGAGGAGGAAGTAAAAGGCCTACAAGTCCAGCTCTGGGTTGACCTTGGAGGTAGATGCCCCCAATCTCAGGACCTCAGCAAGATCATGGTGGACATCCGATCCCAGTATGACCAGCTGGCTCAGAAGAACCGCAAGGAACTGGGCAAGTACTGGTCCCAGCAGATTGAGGAGAGCACCACTGTGGTCAACACGCAGTCCGCTGAGATTGGAGCTACCAAGATGACGCTCACAGAGCTGAAACGTACAGTGCAGTCCTTGGAGATTGACCTGGACTCCATGAGAAACCTGAAGGCCAGCTTGGAGAACAGCCTGAGAGAAGTGGAGATCCGCTACACCATGCAGATGGAGCAGCTCAATGGCACCGTGCTGCACCTGGAGTCTGATCTGGCACAGACCCAGACAGAGGGCCAGTGCCAGGCCCAGGAGTACGAGTCCCTGCTGAACATCAAGGTCAAGTTGGAGGCTGAGATAGCCACCTACCGGCACCTACTAGAAGACGGCAAGGACTTCAGTCACAGTGATGGCCTGGACAGCAGCAGCTCCATCCAAATCATCCAAAAGATCACCCGCAAGATAGTGGATGGCAAATTGATGTCTGAGACCAATGACACCGAAGTTATGAGGCGTTGAGGCGGCGGGAACAGGGTGTCCTTCGGGGAAGCAGGAAGTCAATAATAAGTTCAGAGGTGAAAGAAAGAAAGAAAGAGAGAGAGAGAGAGAGAGAGAGAAAGAAAGAAATACAGTTTTCCCA
>NW_007094873.1:0-820 GCF_000164805.1 Carlito syrichta
CATTTGGATATCCCATTTCTCATATTGAGGTGAGTCTTTCCTGCAAAGTTGTCAAATGCTGACATGTGACTCTTCCTCCCTGGAACCAGGGCTCTCACATGCTCCTGTGATCCATGCCTCTCAAGCGACCAACAACCACTCTGGGACTGGGGCTCATCATGTAGATCTGGACCTTTCCCAAATGCATGTGCATGGGTTGATGTGGCTCGGAATGCCTCTCTTCACTCCTGAGATCAATGGTCTCTCCTTGTTCTCAGGGGTTTTTGTGTCCACAGCTGTTTTCATTTTATCTTGTGACTGGGGTTTCACCAACATCATGTAGTTTTCACATTTTCCTAAATTGAGTTGTTTTATTTTCTACTTCAGCATGGCTGCAACATCACAGGCATGTTCTGCATTCTCTTTAAAGGGCAGAATTTTAAAGTTTTGAAAGACAGCTTTCCTTGGTGAGTTCTGGAACTCATTTTCAGGCACTCATGCTTGCCGAATATCTGGGCACGCTCTTCATCATTCAAATACACAATTTTCCATGAAACTTGAAGATAAATGGCCTTAATAAATCCCATTATTCTGAAAAAAATAAAATAACAGGTTGGTGGCACAGGGGCGGTGATAAATACCATTTTTAATTTTTCAGTGTCACTATTATCTCTTTCCTCCTGCCTGGCTGCAAGCCCTACCTGGAATGTTGTACATTGCAGGGGAGGCTGGACCTCCCAAGAGACTATCTCCTGAGTTCAGGAAGTATGGAGTCAACTGTTGCCATTAATCACTGTCAAGAAGCAAAACATCCCATCCGTGAAACCCCAAAAAGTCCAGC
>NW_007094874.1:0-1165 GCF_000164805.1 Carlito syrichta
CGTAGATATTTACCTATATATAGCTTATTAGAAACAAGACCAAAACAATTTTTACTTCTTTTATTTCAGCAAAAATTCTTATTTCTCCTAAGTGAAGTAAAATATTGTGTTGGGAGCCATCCTTGGAGGCCCACCTGATTGACAGGGTCTGGGTGGGCCGAAGACCCCGGGCCGCAGGGCAAGCCCAGGAAGTTGAGGCCTTTCTGTCTTCCACCTTTGCTGTTTGTTACCGCTGAAGAATTCTGTGCAGTCATGGAAGAAAAAAATGGCATGTTTATGTGAAGTACTCACAGCTAACCTGGAAATGTCATGGTTTGTTTTTCCGTTTTCCTGCTATGCCACTTGGCCTTTTCTAACATATGCAAGGGTTAAACGCTGAAGCATATCAAGAATGCTTTCTTTCACTTGGTTATAAGTTACTAGATATTGCTTAAGTGATAAATGATATAAGTATATTCACTCATTTGATTTAGGATTATACAGTTTAGTATTTAGACATAAGGATTTTTAGAAGCACAAGTTTATAGTAAGTTCATTATGATTTCATTATAAGTTCTAACACTTATCTAGGAGTTATGTAGGTGATTTATAACGCTGTTTTTCACTGACTTAGGATAAGGATTGATGTTAAAGGTTTTTACTTAATTCTATAGTTAAAACTCTAAGTTAACATTTATAGACTGGGTTTCACTAAACTCATGATATAATAATCAGACACTTTTATGACAGATCAGCTAAAACAGAAAGCAACCTTGAGGGGCCTGGGAAACATTACTAAAAGCTTCTTTTGAGTTCTCTTTAGAAACAAGCACTGCAAGATAAGAGAAAAGTAATGAGGACATCTGGACAAAGGAGGCGATCACAGGACTCTGAAGAACATAAGAGCCTAAGATGGGAAAATTCCTGACTCATAAAGAAATATACACTTAAAGAAACTTTCTTGAGACTGTAATTTCGGACATCGGACTGAAAGTATCATTGTTGGCTTTATGAATAAGACTTGTTGTCTAAATGCCTATGAGAATCTTGGCTTATTTGCTACTATGCCTATGGGAATCTTGGTTTGTTTGCTACTAAGACCACTAGATGGTAACTTTTAAAAGATATGTACGTGAAAGAATTTCCTTTGTCTTGCCCCTTCATGAATGGTATAAAAGCTCTGTGT
>NW_007094875.1:0-948 GCF_000164805.1 Carlito syrichta
AATTCATATGGATATACAAACGACCAAGAATACTCAGAACAATCCTCAGAAAAAAAAAAATAGCAGGAGGTATCACACTACCAGACTTTAAACTTTACTATAAAGCTACAATCATCAAAACAGCTTGGTATTGGTACAGAAACAGGCATATAGACCAATGGAATAGAATTGAGATTCCAGAAGCAAAACCTCAATTTCTCAACAAACTCATCTTCGAAAAACCATCCACCACCCACCACTGGGGTGAGGAGAACCTATTCAGTATATGGTGCTGGGAAAACTGGCTGACCACATGCAGAAGATTCAAACAAGACCCCTATGTAATCCCATACACAAAAATTAACTCTAGATAGATCAGAGACCTAAATGTAAAACCTCAAACCATAAGAACTTCAGAAAATGCAGGACATACCCTTATGGAATTTGAAACTGGCATCAAATTCCTGAGCAAAAACCTAAATGCACGGATCATAAGAGATAAAATACAAAAGTGGGGCCTCATTAAACTGACAAGCTTCTGCAAAGCCAAATAAACCATCAAGAGAGCAGGGAGACAGCCAACATACTGGGAAAACGTATTTGCCAACTCCATGTCTGACAAAGGCCTAACATCTAGGATCTACAAAGAACTCAAATGTGCTGAAAAGAAAAAAGCAACCCCATTACAAAGTGGGCAAAAAACAAGAACAGACCCTTCTCAAAAGAAGACTTACGAGTGGTCAACAGATACATGAAGAAATGTTCAACATTACTAGTGATAAGGGAAATGAAAATTAAAACTACACTGAGATAACACCTAACTCCAGTAAAGAATGGCCATTAACAATAGGTGCTGGAGAGGATGTGGTGAAAAGGGAATACTTCTACACTGTTGGTGGGAATGTAAACTAGTGCAGCCTCTATGGAAATCAGTGTGGCAATTCCTAAAAGCTCTAAAAGTCAACCTTG
>NW_007094876.1:0-862 GCF_000164805.1 Carlito syrichta
ATTCATGCAATACCCATCAAATTACCAGCAACATTCTTCTCAGACCTAGATAAAACAACACAGGAATTCATATGGAAACACAAACGTCCAAGAATAGCCAGAACAATCCTCAGCAAAAAAAAACATAGCAGGTGGTATCACATTACCAGACTTCAAATTTACTATAACGCTACAATCATCAAAACAACTTGGTATTGGTATAGGAATAGGCATATAGATCAATGGAAATGAATTGAGATTCCAGAAGCAAAACCTCAATTTCTCAACCAACTCATCTTTGACAAAGCCTCTACCACCCAGCACTGGGGAAAGGAGAACCTATTCAGTAAATGGTGCTGGGAAAACTGGCTGACCACATGGAGAAGATTGATACAGGACTATCTATCCCCATGCACAAAGGTTAACTCCAAATGTATCAGAGATCTAAATGTAAAACCTCAAACCATAAGAACCTTAGAAAATGAAGGTCATACCCTCATGGAAATCGGAACTGGCCTCCAATTCCTGAAAAAACCCAAACCCTTAGGTCATAAGTGAGAAGATAGACAAATGGGACCTTATTAAACTGACAAGCTTCTTTTTTTTTTTTTTTTCATTAATCAGTATTTTTTATTATGGTTTTTTGGCTACAGTTAAGGGTTAGGTGTACAATGACGTTTCATTCAGGCACCCTGTAGATAAGAAGTATTTTCCCATCCCCCGACAGATATTTGCTACTGTTAATCCCATCCCACTCCCCCCCATAGTTTCCCAGTACCATCAGTCATTTTCTCATAGTATTGCATTGGATGTTCAAGGTCCATTATATGGGTGAGAACATGTGATATTCGGATTTTTGTTTTTGTGAGAGGTCACTCAGTGA
>NW_007094877.1:0-806 GCF_000164805.1 Carlito syrichta
ACCCGCGGGCTCAGGCAATCCACTCACCTCAGCCTCCCAAAGGCGTGGGATTACAGGCTGATCCACAGAGCCCCGGTGCCTTCAATTTCAGGAAAGACTTTGCATCCCTTTAGAACAGGAATGTCCAACCTTTTGGCTTCCCTTGGCCGCACTGAGCAGTTGTCTTGGGCCACACATAAATTATATAATCTCGTTAGTGTGCATGTATGTGTGTGTGTACATTTATGTAAAAAAAAAAGTTCTTTTTTTTTCTCTATTGCGCAGGCTGGAGTGCAGTGGCTCACTCAAGGCCATTGCAGCCTCGACCTGCTGGGCTCAGGAAGTCCTTCCACTTCAGCCTTCCAAATAGCTGGAACCACAGGCACGTGCCTCCAAGCCTGGCTAGTTTTTAAAAATTTATTGTAGAGATGAAGTCTTGCCATGTTTTCCAGGCTGGTTTTGAATCTGTGGGCTCAGGCTATCCGTTCATCTTGGCCTCCCAAAGTGCTGGGATGACAGGCATGAGACACCATGACTGGCAGGACATGCTTCTTTTTTATCATAAAGTTTAGAAAAATGAGAGCAATATAAATCCAGTGGAAAATTTGACCTTGTTTTTGTAAGACGAATCCACTGATGCCTGAGTTCATGGACATGGTTTCAGTTGTTAGTTCCCAAGGTGCTCATCAGAATCAGTTGTTCAATTTGTCCTCCGTGCTCTTCGTAACTGAAAACAGCGGCTCACGAAGGGATGTGCCGTCAGAAAGCGATGTCAGGAATAAGCCGTGGTGGTGAACTTCAAAGTGGAATGACGCACGGGGTCACAA
>NW_007094878.1:0-1120 GCF_000164805.1 Carlito syrichta
CCTTTCTCTGGCAACTAAGGAAATGAATAGGCTGTTCTTGTTTTCAAATGCTAAAAGCCAGGTTAATTGAGAGTAAATCTGTTTCTAAAGGTTTAGGCCTTGCCTAAGATCGTAATCAACTGCTTGTCCCTAAAAACTGTTGAGAAGTCTCTTAGAGTCATATAATGTATGTAAGTCCCTACTTTATATTGTAATGCTAGATAAAACTACTAATTGTTTTTTTGACTATGCCTAACTAGCACACCTCTTACAAGACTGGTAAAGCTTTAAATGCTAAATACTTTGCAGGACTTAATAAGGCATGGAAACTGGCCATTCCCACCTGATTAAGCCACCTTGTAAGCACGGTACTTCACCTAAGGGACAGGTCAAGTACTAGACACTCTGTGGAGCATACAGTGAGACATAATCACTCTCATTTGATTGTCCACATCTTACAACTAAGGTTACTGTTTAATAATTCATGAGTATTTTTGACAATTTTGCCTGTTCATAATTCGGAATAAGTAGAAACAGATCATTTTACATCTACGTGGTCTGTTCACTCTAAAAAGTTTTGTACCAGGTCATTTTTTGTAGACATCATTGGAAAGTCGTGGAACAACAATAAAAAAAACAAAATCAAAAACAAGGAGCTTCAAGAAAGCCTGAGAATACAAAGCCTGGAAAAAGCCATCAGCATCCTAGAAATTCCTAGCATTGCTGTTTACTGTTTATTTAGTTATTTGTTTGTTTTAGAATTCTCTTTTGAGGAATAAATTACAAGCATTCAAAACAAATTCTGGATTTTCAAAAAACGTGACCAAGAGAGTGTGTACTGGTCTGTGCCCTCAGACACCCCAATGGGACAGATTTTAAGTGATTGGAAAAAATTAAAATTATGTGGTTTAAAATTTAAAAATAATAATAAGTACATTATTAAAAATCAAATTTAAACTCACTACAAGTTAGCAGATAAAATTTGAAAAGGAGCAAAACTATCTGGCAATTAAATTCACCTTGTAGACCTAAAAATAATAACAATAATAAAATAAAATAATCAAAAGTTCTGTATGCAGAGACATTTTAAAATTTATTTCACTACTTTACAAACAAATTATATCCTATAAAATATTAAATG
>NW_007094879.1:0-943 GCF_000164805.1 Carlito syrichta
TAAAATATTTTTTACATGCATTCATAGGGGATATTCATATACTGATTTATGGGTTACAAATCATTTTTAGCTAATCACATTTGACACCCTTATAATTCAGTGTAAACATAAAACATAATATTCACATTTGAAAGATGAAGAAACAGGGTGCAAAGACAGTGAATGAAATGTCAGAAGTCCTACAAGTAGACTCCATAAATGGGACTTAACTGCAGGTTTCCAGCTCCCAAGTCTCTGCTTTTTCTTCAACCATACTCTGCCTGAGCGTCTTCATGCCTCAGGCTTGGAACAAATGAATAAAAGCCTACTAGAAACATTTCCAACCCCCACATCCTCAAGTTTCTCTTCCCAAGCTCCATAGATACAAAAATGCAAACACTAGTGTATGAAAGCAAAATATGGAGAGGCGATAATTTTGAATGAATAAGAGTACTGAAATTTGGTAAACAATAAACACTTTAGAGATATCTAAATAGTTTGATAAAATAGAATTTATTTGACTACAATATTGCGGGGACCCGCCCCTCAAGGGTCATGAGATATCCTGAAGGAGAGATGGATAGGTGACATACGAAGATCATATACACAGACACCTGCCTCTTGAACAGATGACAATCTAATGTTAGTTAACACAGAGCTTTTATACCATTCATGAAGGGGCAAGACAAAGAAAATTCTTTCACGTACATATCTTTTAAAAGTTACCATCTAGTGGTCTTAGTAGCAAACAAACCAAGATTCCCATAGGCATAGTAGCAAATAAGCCAAGATTCTCATAGGCATTTAGACAACAAGTCTTATTCATAAAGCCAACAATGATACTTTCAGTCCGATGTCCGAAATTACAGTCTCAAGAAAGTTTCTTTAAGTGTATATTTCTTTATGAGTCAGGAATTTTCCCATCTTAGGCTCTTATGTTCTTCAGAGTCCTGTGATCGCCTCG
>NW_007094880.1:0-1054 GCF_000164805.1 Carlito syrichta
TCACCCCCTTGAGGGCAGGCACAATATCTAATCCATCTTTGTTTTCCCACACATTTGTCATACAGCTACTATTAAAAGCCTGGTGCAGAGGCTCAACCTCTAATCCCAGCATTTTGGGATGCCGAGGTGAGAGGATTGCCTGAGCCTGGGGGTTCAAAACCAGACTGAACAACTTGGTGAGACCTTATCTCTACAATAAATCAAAAAATTAGCAGGGTGTGGTGGTGTGCATCTATAGTTTAAGCTACTTGAAAGGCTGAGGCAGAAGGATTTCCTAAGCCCAGCAGGTAGAGGCTACAGTGACCATGAGCATCTCATTGCACTCCAGCCTGGGCAACAGAGTGAGACTCCAACTCAAAAAAAAAAAAAGTTTGGGGATATACCTGAATAAAAAGGAGTAATAGAAAATCAGAAAATAATAAATTCACTTTCAAGCAGATTGAGGCCTTCTTTCTTATTTTTGAATAAAGGGTTCACTGCATTGAATTAACGTAAAGAAAGGAATTATATATATCAGAGAAAATGCTAGAATTAAGCTAATAATTTCATGGATGAAGTGTATCTCATGTTTCTGAGATCTCTAAGTCATGCTATGAATATATCTTTTGATAAAGTAACTCTAATATTTTATTTCATTTTATTTCTTATTTTATTTTTTTGAGCTGGAGTCTCACTCTGTTGCCCAGACTGGAGTGCAGTGGCACCCTCCCAGCCACCGCAGCCTCGACCTGCTGGGCTCCGGTGAGCCTTTCACCTCAGACTCCCAAGTAGCCAGAACTACAGGCGCACACCACCACACCCAGCTATTTTGATTTATTTTAGAGATGAGGTCTCACCAAGTTGCCCGGGTGGGTCTTGAACCTGTGGGCTCAAGCAATCCTCTCACCTTGGCCTCCCAAAGCCCTGGGATTATAGGCTGAGCCACCGAGCCCCGACTAATATTTTATTAAGACTATATTTACCTACTATGTTTTGTAAATAGATCTGGTTTACTAATAAGATACAACTAAAATTGCCAAACGGTATCTAACATTTTAAGTCAATTATAATAGTA
>NW_007094881.1:0-974 GCF_000164805.1 Carlito syrichta
CACTCAAAAAAAAACAAAAAACAAAGAAAACACCCAAATACTGCAGTATCCTAATAAAGTGAAACAATCTCTCTAAGGATTTTATAAGTATTTTAATTCTGTTCATGCTTAACTCAAATGATCACTATTACAGCTGAAAACCAGACACACGATAGTCCGAGCAATCAATTAGAGACCAATAGTTACTCAACACAGTAGCCTCCCTCGGTACCTATGGAAGACGGTTCCAGGGCCCCCTTGGATACGCAAACCTGCAGAGATGCTCGAGCCCCTCATATAAAATTGAGAAGTATTTGCAGAGAACCTACATGCATCCTCCTGTGTGCTGTACATCATGTCTAGATTACGTATAATACCTAATATAATGCAAATGCTATGTACATAGTTGATATGTTGTATTTTTATTTGGGTTATTTTTTTTCAAATATTTTTGATCTGCATTTTGTTGAATCCACAGATGTGGAGCTCCCCGATACAAGGGCTCACTGTAGGGCTTTCTTGACACTATTATTTTTAAGTAAGTACTTTTAACTGAACTGAGTAATAAAGTAAAAGATACATCATATTTTATAAATTATATCAGGAGAATAATTGTTATAGGTCGAGTAAATATTAGTTGATGTTTATTGATAATGGAAAATCAAAAAGAATAAACTTGTCACATATATCCCACTTTTTGTATTTAATGTTAATTTTTCAATTATTACTTTTTCATCCTTACAAAAGACAATAAAATAAAAGTTTTAAAGGAGAGTAAAATATTTTTTAAATTTCTTGAGTTATGTCTCTGGTTTCTTTAACCAACGGTCTGCTGTCTTAAAGCTGGGAAATAAATTATAAGTCAACGACTAATTAAAGATCAGATGCTTCACACTCACACTTCACAACATACAGAGATACCATCTAATAATTAGCTATTTGCATAATCTCTGAATATCTGTAAACAAGGCAGAAGTTTACTTGCTAAATTTATC
>NW_007094882.1:0-1907 GCF_000164805.1 Carlito syrichta
ACTAAAATACATCAGTCCTAAAAACAAACTCCCTAGTAAGACCGTATTTGATTGTTCTTTGCTTTTTTTTAGAAGTCTTGTATGGTTGAAAAACTGACAAGTAGGTGAATTAAGATCTAATTAATATGAGTTTAACTTTCTGAAATAGCATATATGAATTTCATGATTTGAAGCCTTACAGATGGATACAATTTTAAATATGTAAATTTAAGGCTAGGATTTAGCATCAGAGTACCTTTTACTGAATTGACTAATCTCCCGCTCTTGCTCAAGCCAGATTCTTGGAAACCATCAATATAAAACTCTGTAAAATACCTTCTCTTCAAAGAAATCAAATTCCATTCACAAATGATACTTTTCACTTATTCTTTTAATACCACTGAGTCAGATATAACATGACCAAGAAAGATCATTGTTTCTGTCAATTCTCCATTAAAAATCCTCAGAAGTTCCTTAGAAATACTTATTATCATCACTTTCCATGGTGAAGCATCAAGATGTGTCTGACTTATTCTGAAGTCACTCCCACTGCTACCACCCACTCTTTTCTTGAAGCTACAATGTACCTAACTATCCTTTTCTCACCTGTATTCCTGCATCTGTTTAAATGACACAAATTGAGAATACACAAGCTTATTCTCAACAGCACAGGCTCTTAATACAGACAACTGTCCAGAACTTTCTAGCTGACAGTGCCATGTGTTGTGTGTGTGTGTGTATTCTCCATCAGCTATTCTCTTTGCTCCTTCAGGCAACGACAAAGTTATGAGGGATGAAGCTTACAGCAGTTGGGCAGAACATTCACTTTGGCTTAAAAGCCTCTGCCACACTGGAGGTGGCACCCCAGGAGAAACTCCACAGACACTGATTTCAGGGTACCTAAAAGGAGCAAGCCCAATTATAAGAATCATCACACTCAGGGAAACCCAGAGATATGGCTTTCTCCTTAGGTGTTTATTATTAAATACTATTTTTCATAACCTTTATTATTAATTCATCTCAGACCAGTTGCAGTCAATATGGGGAAGATTTTTACCATAAGCAGCACAACCTGCCTTTATCAGATTTCCAAGAAAACAAAGTAAGAACATGAGCCAAAGTCAAATTTTTATGCAGAAGAAAAGGATTTTGTGAACCCTTCACCACGTTTTAATATTTATTCAAATTATTCTCTTTAATTGGAAGGAATCACTAAAGTAAAGTTTGGGAAAGCAGGATGACTATTAAAATGGCACACAATGTTAGGGAAATTATAAAATACGGCCTTACAGAGATCTGAACCTAAAAGTAGCTCTAGATATATCAACATAACAATGTGCAGACCTTTGCAGACTCCAGGGCTTTGCCACTTATATGACAGTTACTGTGCAAGCAGTTATTTTTTCTCCTTTCCCTGCTAATAGGCTGATTATTCCTGTCTCATCAGTGCACAATCACCACTGAAAATGGCTTAACTTGGTAAAGAATCATTAGATTATTTTTTATAAGAGTAAATCAAGTATAAGTTATCATGCAAACACCAAGTGCACAAGGCATATCGAAATTTATTTTTAATCACTGCTTTCAGTTATCCTTTTCTCTATCATTTCATTTGTTTATACAGATGAATTGAGCAACCAACTATAATGTAGTCACTGCACCAGGATTAAAATTCTGCCACTATGCAGTTATTGATCTCAGACATCAGTTTACCTCTCAGAACATATTTTTCTCAGGCATTAAATAAAGTATTTTTCTGGACTATTAATTTTTAAATCTTTAAAGACTATTTTTTAAAATACTTACCATTTACAAATATACAATTAACATTTACAGAGAATACTATGATACCTGAGATTGTCTCAATTATGGAAGAAAACTGAGAGAGGTAAGATGAAACAGTATTAGCCATGAGTTGGTCATTGTTT
>NW_007094882.1:2895-4658 GCF_000164805.1 Carlito syrichta
CATGAAGGTAGTGGCCCAAATTCTACCTGAACCCTGTCATTATTCTCCTCAGAACACACAGTTCAGTGCCCAAGCTATACTAAATGTTTCCCTACTCAAGATTTACACACTTCTCCACCAGGAAGACCATGTAGAACAACCAACAGATTGGCTGTCAACATGCAAACAAAATGACAGAACACACAAGTGTCCACAGGCAAACACTATTACTTAGATTTTTAAAGAGTATTTGGGGGAAAAAACTGTTGGGAAGTGACAGGAGACAGAAAAACATTCAAAGGTATGAGCTAAAATTCTCTCATGATAACTATGATAATATATTCCAAATTATTAAGTCATTTTATCCATAAAAGATGAGACAAAAATCATAAAATAATATGTGATTATCATTATACCAAAATAATAAGTAAAATAATAACAGAATAAGTTTTAAATTATACATAATTATTTAGAAAATTTTATAAACTAGTTGTGATGGCTTAAAACACGATCAGTGACCTGCATGTCCAGAGCAATCTTGGAAGTTCTACACAGTGAAACAAAGAAAAGGTGGATGGGCAGGAAAGGAGATCACAGACATTCTAGGTGCTCTCGGTTCCAGAATATTGTTTTTATATCACAACTGCCATTCTTCTCCCCAAGAAATTATAACCGTTAATATGTATGAAACATTCACAATTAGAGAAGTCTCTTAAGACACATTTTATTCTTATGAAAATCTATAAAAATTTGTATAATTATGCACACTAACCATTTAAATAATTAAATTCTAGGTGAGCTAAATGGTCAAAACAGAAATGAGAGTGACCAAATACTATGTAGTAGATGCCACAACATACCGACAAACAAACATGGTAAGTTGGAAATCACAAAGCGATACTGAAGGCTGGATGAAAGTTCTGGATTTGCTAGAAAGGCAATGGAACATTATCACAGGTTCCTGATGGGACTGAAGATATTAAAGCAGTGTCTGAGAAAGATGATTTTAACAGCTGTGTGCAGCATAAGTGGGAGGTGATGAGGGGAAGGGACCAGAGCAGGGAGGAAACAGTTACACAGTCACTGAAGTCCAGAAGCCTGTCCCAGAGCTATCATGGATGCCAACAAATGGAAGTGTGAAGCAATGAAGACGCAGCTAACTGCAAAAACTATGAAGAAAATAGGAAAATCCAAGAGCCATTTCTTATATTCATTTAGTTAACCATTTTCACAACCCCTCCAATCACTACATTCAGCATGATGTAGAGATTTAATCAGTGTGCATAATACACCAATCTCCATAGATTGTCATAAGAATAAAATGGGATCATGTATATTTAAAAATTATCTAATTGTAAATGTTACATAAATATTAATTGTTGCAATTTCCTGGGGAGAAGACAACCATAATAGAAATGCTCTGGCCGAAAAGGAAGAAGTCCTGAATTCAAATTCTGGTTCTGTTTTTATGTAGAGTGTATTTAATGAACTGTAAACAAGTCATTTAACCATTATGAGCAATCAGTTTTAATATGTAAAATGGGGGGCACAATCTCTCATAAGGGCCTCTAGGAATAAACAGAATAATTCACTATAAAATCCATAAGTCTAACTTATGGTGGATAGTGAATGTGTATTGCAGGGGAGGGGGAGGAGACCGGGAAACAGGTCTCCCTTTCAGCTGTTGTTATTGAAGAGAAAGTCAGGAGCATTTTCAAAGAACCATAACAGTCATGCGCTTCTCTGTATTACTTATACTACCCAGTAAGATTGCTGCAATGTCT
>NW_007094883.1:0-823 GCF_000164805.1 Carlito syrichta
GGTTTCACTGGGAATTTGTTCAAAGGAGAAAACACGGGAGGAAGATTTGAGAGCTGGCTCCCTGAAGGGGGCTGCCCGGCGCCTTTTATTATGGAAGGAGAGGGGTGAAGCATCAAGAAGGTGTGTGTCAGCAGGAACGAGCTTTAAATATGCAGACATAGAATAAATAAATTTCAAGTATAAAAAATGATGAATTAGCCTAACCTACTTTGGGTTTTTTGTGTTTTGTTTTGTAGATACAGAGTCTTGCTATATTGCCCGGGTTAGAGTGCATCGCGGACTTGAACAATCGGGCTCAAGCGGTCCTCTCGCTTCAGCCTTCTGAGTTGCTGGGACTAACGACACACGCCACCATACTCCAGGGTTTTTTGTATTTTTCATAACGATGAAGTTTCCCGACAAACTTCCGGGCTCAACGTATCCTCCTGCCACTGCATCCCAAAATGCTGGGATCACAGTCATGAGCTTCTGTGTCTGACTGGGGTTTTTATTATTATCATGAAGCAAGGGTTGCAATCGGCCGCTCTCTGTGTCTTGTTCGTATGTGGATGAACAGCGGACTGGCATCTATTGTCCAAAGCGAGATTAATGGTGAAACATTGCCTATTTAGTAAGTTTTTAAAGGTTGTGTTCTGTAGAGTGACTCTAGATGGACCGTCGCTGCAAAATCTGGTGGTTAAATACACGAGCGAAGCAGAGTCCTGTCCTTGTTCGGCCTCAAAAGCATGGGGGCCGATGGCATCAACAATCGCATAGCCCCTTGGAAAGACAGCCTCTGCAGTCATGGGTGGACCACCAACCATGGAAACACAGCTCATGGAAA
>NW_007094884.1:0-1729 GCF_000164805.1 Carlito syrichta
CATACAATTTAAGAAAATACAAAAATTTACATAAGAGAAATCATCCTTTCATTCAGATTTGACCCTTGGCAATATTCCTATATTTTTGTTAGACATGTAAATATAATCACAAATAAAGATCATATTTTATGTTCTGTTTTGTTCCCAGACTTTTTCAATCAAAATGATACCCTAAACATTTATTACATTATTTACTGTTTTTAGAAATTTTCCAGCCTTTTTGAGAAGCAATCTATTTTTTTTTGTTTTTGAGTTAGAGTCTCACTCTGTCGCCCAGACTGGAGCACCGCAGCCTCGATCTGCTGGGCTCTGGCGATCCTTCCGCCTCAGCCTTCCGAGTAGCCAGAATTACACGCATGCGCTATCATGCCCGACTGATTTTTTGATATTTTGTAGAAATGAGGTCTCGCCTGCCCAGGCGGGTCTCAAACCCACGGACTCAGGCAATCCACTCACCTCAGTCTCCCAAAGGTGCGGGATTACAGGCTGAGCCACCGAGCCCGGCTGAGAAGCAATCTATTTAATGATCTCCCCATTCTTGGCATTGAGTCGGTTTGGGATTTTTTCCATTGTTTGAATTAATGATGTTGTTGGAGGCCATGCACTTCAATCTTTGTCTAACGCTTCAATTAGTTCCTTTGGATGGATCTCTGAAAATGAAATTCGTGGACACAGGGCCCTACTTTGTTTAAAGCCTTTTGATAACTGTGGTCAATTGAGTGCCCCCAAATTTATACTAACAGACATATAACAGTCCATTGGTTTATGAAAATTCCTTTTCTCCATGTGCTCACCAACATTGAATAATTTAGTGGAAAACAAAGCAAAAATAATTTGCAACCATATATTTGATAAAAGTTTAAAAAGTCACAAGTTTCATTAGTGTTTCTTTATTTTTTATTTTTTGAGTTGGAGTCTCACTCTGTCACCTAGACTGGAGTGCAGTGGCCACTCCAGGCCACCGCAGCCTCGACCTGCTGGGCTCTGGCGATCCTTCCGCCTCAGCCTTCCCAGTAGCCGGAATTACAGGCATGCGCTACCACACCCGGCTGATTTTTTGATTTATTGTAGAGATGAGGTCTCCCCTGCCCAGGCGGGTCTCAAACCCGCGGTCTCAGGCAATCCACTCACCTCAGCCTCCCAAAGGTATGGGATTACAGGCTGAGCCACCAAGCCCGGCTAATGTTTCTTTAACTACAGAGAAAATGCCATTTTTGTTTTCTAATTTTTTTTATTTTAAAGATGTGGGGCACAATTCAGGTTTAGATATTAAAGTGTTCAGAAAATGTTTTTTTTCTTTTTTGCATTTGCTTCAACTGCTTATTCAATGTTCTGAAAATATGTCATCCCATGTTACAGCTACTCACCATGTGTGACTATTAAACTTAAGTGTACGTATGATGAAATCCAATTTTAAATATAGTGTCAGTTGATCAGGGTACGTTTCCAGGGCCCCAGAAGCTGTGGTGGCTGTGACTTGGGTCTGGGCCATGAGGATGTATGCTGACCAGTGTCACCAAACTTGCTTATTTACCTATTCTTTCTCCAACACACCCTGTGCCTTTGCCTCGAATTCTCTCTGTTGACTTGAAACCAATCCAATGCAGTGGAAAGGGCAGCCAAACTTCCCCACATTATCCTGAATAGCTGGAGGCCAAGTGCCCTTCAGAGATTGGTGACCATAAGCTCAGAGGCAATGTGGAAGACAAAGTAAGTGATGTGTCTATGA
>NW_007094885.1:0-909 GCF_000164805.1 Carlito syrichta
TTTTCTGTCTTTTGCCCCTTTTCTAACTGGAGAGATAGAAAGAGAGAGAGAGAGACAGAGAGAGAATATGTGTACACACTGTTTAGTTGTGAGAGTAGTTTATATAATCCATGACATAAGACCTTTGTCAGATATGTTGTTTGCAAACATTTGCTTCTAACCTTTCTTTTTGTTAAATTTATAACATCACCATTTTTTAGAGCTTCTGATCTTCCCGTGGTGAGATGGTTCCTACTTTTTAACACTTCAAAAATTATCTTTTACATTTCATCATGAAAGAAGATTCTGTCTAACTTTCTGGTGTTTTATTTCAAAATAGTGTTTTCTCCATCCCCTCTGTACCTCCTATTCAAAAAATTCTGACACTTCTCTTTGGAGATGTCTTTCACCAGTAAATTTTTTTATGATGGTAAGATTATTCATACCATCGTGGATAGCTTTTATGCACTTTTAGATGTCTTTTCCCATCAAATTTTTTTAATGGTAGTAAGATTATTTACACCAACATGGCTAGCTTTTATGCACTTTGTAATCTTATTGCTACGAAGTTAGTCTCCCTAAGCATTTATTCAGAATAATACCTTTTCTAAAAAAGCATTTTGTGACTTCTTACAGTCCTTGGAGTCCTGCCCTCCCCCATCCATACTTTATTTTTTTGCCATCTGAGTGCTAACACTGGCATCAGAAAACCTTCAGAGTCTTTTTTAATAATTCAGATTATTTAGGGCTGAAGTTCTTTTTGTTCAGAATATGGTGGCTTCTGTTATCAAAACTGAAGGGTGAAGACTCTTAAGTTCCCATCATTCTTCCAGCCTTAGAGATGTGAAGATAAGTGAAAACTAGCATTTTCCAGGTAAATCTTGATTTGCCGAGTGCCTGCTGTGTGCCAGACATTGTATCCTGGGCCAA
>NW_007094886.1:0-1005 GCF_000164805.1 Carlito syrichta
GAGCCCAGTGGTTGACACTTGTCACTAGATGAGGACAAGGCATGTGTTAAATTGGATTCCACAGCAGTACTGTAGTTGAAAAATTGTCACAACTATAGCAACAATGTAACATTTCAGAGGCATTCACCAGAGTGTTCTGAATTTTTTTCTACTAGACTCTTGAAAGAATCTCTACTTGTAATGAATTTTTTTTTTAGGAATCACAATTAAACCCTCATTGAATAGTTAATTTGATTTATTTAAAACTTCAAAAATAACTGAAAACCATAGAGTAAAAGACGGGCAGTCAGCTGCAAAATTTACCTTGCTGAAATTTCTTCATATACATATGAATATATGTATGCATATGGCATCTATCAAGTTGGAAAAAAATCTGAAAAGTCAATATGGTCCAGAAAAACAAAAATCAACTGCTATGATGCCACATTTGATTATATTAGTGGCCATAAACTCCATATTAAAATTCCTTTGATGCCAGGGGTTGTATCCATTACTGTATCTTTTTGTCACTCTCCAGGTCATTTTAGAGCAGATATCAAGTACTTACTTGCAGCCTACGATTACAAGATTAAGCCCTCTACCATCATTTAAAAAAAACCAGCAACAAATGTTACTTTCTAGTTCCAAATTAATCTTTGGGGAAGTGCCTTTGAGTCCCTGGCATCATAGCAGTTGATTTTTGTTTTTCTGGACCATATTGACTTTTCAGATTTTTTTTCCATTTGATAGTTGCCATATGCATACATATATATTCATATATATATGAAGTAATTTCAGCAAGGTAAATTTTGCAGCTGCCTGCCTATCTTTTACTCTATGGTTTTCAGTTGCTCGTCCACCTATTTAAAGCAGCCATTGAGTATTTCCCTGTCTCTTCATCTTCTATCTCATAATACCTTACTTTGAAAGAGTCTAGGCAACAAGTTTCCTGTGATGAAATAAAGTTAGCTTCTCACTACAAGGCTCCAATGATTCCCCTCACTGCCATTGTACAATGCAGCATTT
>NW_007094887.1:0-611 GCF_000164805.1 Carlito syrichta
CTTAATCACTTTTTTCCACACCCAAATAAAAACACATACCCTTATTTTATTGAAATGTGCTTAGATAAAATATCCTATTGCTGATTTTTAATTAACTTATTTTTGAAATATATCCCAGTTGACTCATTCGATATGTTTCATTGAGTATAGATAGCAACTGTATACTACTGCTTAAAATGAATTGTCCCGATTTGTGTCTTTTTCCCTGCAGCGGTATGTGTAGATCTCTGGCATGTTTCCTTTCTGACCATGTTTGCGTTTTCTCATGTGTTAGTGTTACGTTGGAGTTGTTGAAATGTATCAGACACCTACTCTGCACAATGAATGGTACCTGCTGTCAATCTCTCTCTTGTGGGGGCGGGGCTCCGGGTCCCTCGCCATTGCGGGGCTGCAGCGACCTGGCGTGAGGACGGCGCGTCGCGTCCCGGCCGCGTGACCTGCTGGGTTGACGCGATCCTTCCTCAGAATCCTGCCTGCGAGCACCGAGGCGCAACGCGGTTCCGCCTCCCGGGCCGCGGCCTCCCACGGAGTGCTTCGGACTCCCGCGCTGCGGGAGCCCAGAGTGTGGCTCGCGGCGACTGGGACGACCGCGGAGCTGGGCTCCCCGCTGG
>NW_007094888.1:0-956 GCF_000164805.1 Carlito syrichta
TCACACACACACACACACACACACACACACACACACACAAAGAGGCATCCTCTATACTGATAGAAAATCCACTTTAAAAATGCTTTTAAAAGAATATTAATACAATTATTTTTAATGAACCACATGAGGGGAAAAAAGATTTGCCTACATCCAAACTCATTTCTTCATTTTTATCCAATATTACAAGACAGGTCTATTTCTTGCTTACTAAGATGAAGAAAGCTTTCACAAGTACAAGCTACCCAAAATAATGTTTAATTTGTCCATGGTGAGAGAACCACAGTTTTGCTGCGGTGAACCACATGCTCACCAAGATTGGCATGGAGAACAATATCAGGACAGGCAAAGAAAAAGGAAGAAGTAGAGGGAAGCTGGAAGGGAAGTAGAAAGGAAGAGAAGGGGGAAGAAAGAATACTCTCATTCTCAGAATGGATACAAGGACATTCACGTAGCAGGCTCATTACTGAGGACTTAGCTTTACCAATGCCACTCTGGCTTTCATGACTTAGTATAAATATAGGTTCATCAAGGTCCATTTTTGCAAAGTACATGAGTTTTATTCAAATGGATACTGCATTTAATTTGCTAGGCAAATTGATACTTCATCTATAATTAGACATTCCATCATATTAGAAGACTACTTTATCAACGTGTATACAGTAACTCATTATATTAATTTCCCTAAACTATGTCTCTGGAACTGCCACAAGAAAAACTGGTTTTAATAAAACACAGGATTATGTGGTGTTGGATGATTACTCCCAAAATACATTCAAGTGGGTCTGCTATGCACACTTACATAGAAACCTGCACACAGAAAAGCTCATGGTTTAAAAAATAAAGCATAAATTTAGTGTCATGGTGCAGAGGCAAGAGAGTCTTTGGTAGTGAGCTGAAAAGTTATGACTGAGTTTCAATTCCTTTAACTGCTAACATAAACTAGAGTTGACCATTGG
>NW_007094889.1:0-916 GCF_000164805.1 Carlito syrichta
CAGTATATCTTAAGGGGGTGCTGAACAACCACTCTTGACTCTTGGTTCCAGGAACTCTGGACTCCCTCCCCCACTCCAAGTCACTGGTGGCACACCATATGCAGCACCCAGCTACATTGCTGATTTCTAGTGCCTGACACCAAGCACATAACACCATAGCCTGTCATAGTGTATCATCCATGGACCTGGATGAGTGGAGAGAAAGGATGGATGGAAAGAAAAGATCAGTGATAGAGGAGCTGCCCACCATGGTTACTTTCCAGCAGAGATCGCCATTGCCCTGCCCATCTATGAGCAGCATCCACCTGGGTTTCTTTCTAAGGTAACCTCACCAAACAGGAGGTGGAAGCCCCACCCCTACACTTAATCAGATATGGACAATTTAGTCTTGAGGCAGATCTCTCAGGCAGCAAGCCAAGGGAACCAACCCAAGCATTGAGTAAATCTATCTGCCTGCAGTGAGAAGAAAGGGGAGAGACTAGCGATCACAGCTGAAGAGACTTTAGACACTCAGGAAAGACTCCAGAGCTAGTCTGGTTTCTTATTTTGATTTTTGATTTTATTGTTTTGATTGTTTGTTTTGTTCACTTTTGTTTGCTTTTTGAGTTAAACTACTTGTTTGTGTTGGGGAAAAGCACATCAAAAGGCATGATTTTATTAGACTGTCTTTGTGTGATTACCGGTATGCTTTAAGGAATCTTGTTTATTTGTTGCTTTTTACTCTTTTCTGGCCTTTTGTTTCTTTCTATTCATTAGTTGGTATGTATGCCTGTTTGCTCTCTTACTCTTCTCTCTCTCTAATCTCTTCTTTACCCCCCTTATTCCATTATTTTCCTTTTTCTTGCCTCCTTTAGTTCCAGGGAGCAAACCTAAACCCCACTGCATGGAAAGACTGTAAGGTGGGGGAAGTGGGTTC
>NW_007094890.1:0-952 GCF_000164805.1 Carlito syrichta
CTAACCTCCATCTTCCCATCTGAAAAATGCAGGTGATGCCTGTTGAGGTTGTCAGGAAGTGAAATGGAATTATAGTACCATGTTTGTCAAGTGATGGGCAGTCAACAAATGTTAATGCCCTCTATCAAAGGGCTGGGCATTGGGAAGGCATGAGGTACACACTAAGCATAATCAGTCCCATTTGACTGTTCCTTCCTTGTCAACATTGGCCCCTCAGGAGCAGTAACCACAAAGCTGACTTTCCCTTTGAACAGGAGTCAAAGATGAGAGTGTGTCCTTTCTTTGTCGTGCTTGGAACTCAGGTACAAATTCATGGGTGATCTCTGCCACCTGGAGAGTTTTAGTCTGAAATCTTAGATGAGTCTGTGGCACCAAAGGGACAAGTCACCTGTAAGATCTAATCTAGTCTGTTCTCTCCACAAAGAGAAAGCTGAAACAATGCAGCCAAAGTGCAAAGTCCAAGAACCCTCTGCGTTTCAGAGCTTGGGCTTTTCTCACCTATAAACCAGTGACTCTTTCTCATATCTGCTTGCCTTTCATTCTTTTGTAGCTTCAAGGGCTTTTATCTGATGTTTCACAGATTGTTATTAGCAAGGTAGTAATTCAGTGGTATCATCTGTTACCCACCAATCCCAGGATTTAAGCAGTGGATATGGCTGGCTGTTTAAATATCCACTTTCTCCCTACACTGCTCAGGAGAGGCTAACCACTGTAACAAGCAATCCCTACATTTTTGTGGCTTAGCATAATTGTCTATTTCTTGCTAATTGTCCCAGTCAGTGAGCAGCCTTCCAAGGGGTAATTTTAGGATCTAGGCACCTTCGGTGCTATGGTTCTGCCTTCCTCTAAGGCCTTGTAGTCCTCTTCCTTCAGCTGTAAGACAAGGAGAGTGAGGTCTTGCATATGGCAGAACAGCAACCCTTTTCATTCAGTGCATACCTGGTCCCACTTC